>NC_056725.1:52747602-52932602 GCF_019279795.1 Protopterus annectens
GAGAAATGCATTAAAACTGAAAAATACGCAAATTGAGTGATTTTTGAGGCATTATAATAGCTCAGAAAACAAAGATACAATGAAAAAATATGTTTTTTGAGTTAAACCAGAAAGAAAATGGTACTCTGGATCAGTTAGATATGGACTTCAGAATTAAAAATGAAATAAGATGCACTATACCATTCAAAAGAAATCCAGTCCTTGAATACAAAAGTATATGAGTGCTTTTGAATTTAAATTAAAAAAACTTCCTCAGATAAAATGCACATAAAACACTTTCCACATTAAAAGTATTACATTAACCAATAAAATTTTTTTTTCAGTTCTAAGGTGGAGTTTTTCTTTAAGGAGAATAACAGTAACCCTCCAAATATTATATTTATAAAGTAACAGACAGTATTCTCAGAACTAAGCCAACACAGGACTGGAGGAAGAAAATTCTGTCATAGGAATGACTGCAATTACAGATACAGACAACAGGTAAGAGGGAGCTGGAATTTATTGGAGAAAGCTGGCAAAAGAACCAAGGTACTGGGAGCAAATAATTAGAGAGGGAAAGGAAATAGAATGGGAAGAGTCCAAGAATTTTTTGGACTGCAGGCTAGAGATTGCCTCCCCCTCCCCCCATCAAGGAATGATATCAGAGTATAGGCAAAGAGAAAGAAATAGGGGGTTCATGAGCAAAAGACCAGCTTTGGTAGAGATTTTAGTAGAATCTAGAACAACACCTGATGTTAAAAAAGGGATAATTGGTAGAGCATATAAAATATTGTATGATAAGTATAAGAATCAGTCAGATGAGGTTAGAGATGATTGGGAAGAGAGATTGGATAAGAAATTCACAAAGAAACAATGGGGGATATATGTATGTCTCCCAAATATTCAACAAAGTCTAGAAAGTTTAGGATATTTGCTTGGAAGTGTTTTTATACCCCAAATAGACTCCAAAGAATTTTTCCTCAGGTGGATAGCAAATGTTGGAGGTGTGATTTGGAAGAAAGGGGTAAATTGGGAACATATTTTCTGGGAGTGTAATGAACTGGCAGACTAAAAATGTCCTGCAGACTAGTCTATCAGAAATATTGGGCGACCAAATTGATACAACTAAGGAAATGATTTTTTGAGCTATTATACAGAATCTGAATTGCCTAGACATAATAATTCCTTGCTGAGTCTAATTACTAAAAAGTGGAAATCAAAGTCTAAACCAACTGTACTTCAGGTAGTGAATATAGTAACAGAGATAAAACAATCAGAAATGGGATCTTTAGAAAAGGGTAGGAGAAAATTACATAGAAAAAATGGGAATTGTGGGAACACTACATGCAGTATAATGTTTTGGAGTAGGAATAAGGTTTAAAAGAAGGAAGGATTTGAATGAGCTATTTAATGTATGTTTTTATTTTTTGTAAAAAAGTATAGTAAATCAGACAAATTAGCAAATTCTAGTAGTTTGTTCCTTTTTTTTAAACAGAATGCCAGACTTTGTGCAGTGTTTTGCCAATGACCAGACAATTGATTTGGTTTCCGGATAGTCCTGAAGAAAAATGGATAGGTGACAATGCTACAATATCCTGTTTTTGTGCTCATTAGTATGAGCAAATGCAATAAGGGTGGGAGTGGATTCTGAAGTTAAAATTTACTTAGGCAGAGGCCAAAACTTCAAGAGCCACTGGGCATATGTAGCCTGATTTGAATTTCACACCTCTTGACACCTCCGAATTTCCTGGCTAGATACCTTTTACCTGAATTACATTCCTGAGAATGCAGATTTGCAACTTGCCTGTAAACAAGTGATATATCTTGATAACTGTAAAAAAAGTTACAAAAAAAAATCTTCAACACACTCTCCTGTTCACAATCATGATAGTAATGTCAGCTAGACAAAATAATGATTTTATGTTAAACAAGTAATTAGATAATATGTAAATGCTATTTTAGGCATGTAAACAACTATTATTTTCACTGCTACCATAATAGACTCCCAACTACCAGTGTGATTTTTGTTCATGCAGTTTTGTAGATGTTGCTCCATTTTTTAGATATTTGCATAAGTATGATTCATATGCATATTTGCATTTTAATGGAAAAATGGATGTAAAAACAAAGCAGTCATAGTTAAATGACGACAGCTATGAGTGCAGTGCTTTTGCAGCATTGTATATGTTTTCATTTGATACCATGGAGTATGATATAATACATTCTGGTTCACTTTATTAATGTAATTATTATTATCATATAGTAAATGTGCATAGTATATACTTTCTGAGGTTACAGTCCTGACCTTGTGGTGACTGGGCATATGAAAAACTGCCCCACAATGCCAGCGGCATAGCTTTTTTTTTTGTGTCTGGGGCTGATCTCCGTACTGGTGCCCTGACACACCAGGAAACAAAACTTTTGTTACTGCCATGCTAACCAGAGCAAATATAAAAAAACAAAAAATATGATCTCATGGCTGTTGCTCCTGAATTGCAGGAGCCAACCGGTTTCCTGATTCTGCATCCCATCCTGCTCTTCATCAGCTGAGGGGCAATTAAAAAAAATTTAACAAAAGTCCATGATTGGGTAACTATTGAGGCTCCTGAAATGCAGGAGCAAATCAGGTCCCATTTCTGCACCCTGACCTGACCCTCCTTCCTCAGATTTTAGTTGAAAAAAAACAGACAACTCTTTTTTCTTTTAAACTATATCAAAGTGCTTGCTAGAAAGGTAGCAAGCAACGACAGTTTATACCACTCAGGTTTTAATGCAAATACTTTTAAATGTCAGTGTGCACTAATGAAAAAATCAGGATTGGATGGCTGATTGTGCCCCCTAACACTTTGTGCCTGAGGTGATTGAACCCTTCTCCAATTGTAAGTACGCTACTGTGAAATTTATCAAAGTGAACAATGGCTGAGATATTTTCAAAAACATGATATTTATGTATATATGCATATTTTATTACTAAACAAGTATAAATACCTGCAAACTGGTGGTAGGCAGGCAGCAGATATCCATGACAACCTTTGTAGCATAATGGAAAATTTGATTGGATGCCATGATGTGTTATACAGACTCTGACTGGCTCAAGTTATTAACATAAATGCAGCACATATTCATAATAGGGTATAAAAGGACATCACATTTCTTGCTTACTGACCACTGTATTTGCATCATCAGATATTTCTGACCTGGGTGTTGAGCTGCCCTGTGAAATGCTTTTCTACCACGCTACTATGTGGACATTACCTGAAATATTTACATAAATATGCACAAATGTATATGTATAATATTTATTGCTAACCAAATATAAATGTCTGCAATTTGGTGTTACTTAGGTACCAAGCAGCAGTGAGATGTTTCCAAGCATTATGTAAGCTTTCATTTGATACCATGAGCTGCCACAAAAAGTAATTTTTAGGGGAAAACAGTAATACAGCTATTAATAGCACACTTATTTTGAATGACAATATATCAGACTATGTCATTTAATGACAATCTAATTTCTGTTTTGAGACTGCCTAAATTTTTGTGCTGACTGGGCCTATGCAATGCTGTTCCACAATGCTTCCAAATGGACATCAATGAAGATATTACAGAAATATGATATTTATGTATACTCTATTGGTAAACAATTTGTATAATATTTGTAGTTATGATTAGTGCAGTGTTTTACAACATAATTTATATTTTATATGATGCTCTGAAGTAGTACATACATTCTATCTCATTTAAGTTAATAGAAATATTACTGTGGTGTGTTTTCATAATTATGAATGAAAATGAATCACAGTATGTGACTTACTGATTGCTGAACAGTGTTACAAAAGCAAAGAGTTCTACATGCCCTGTAGCAAATTACTCAAAAAAAGATATACAGCAATAACTTATAACCTCTTGTCATGTAAATGCACAACATGGATTATAGCGTGTAAGGCAAAGTGAATATATCAAGAAAATCTGATATTTCAGAGTCACAACATTGTTATGACTACAGTGCAACAGTGTTTTTTGTAGTGGTTGCTAATAAAAAAACAATTTTCCAAAAATGTTCAATTTAAACAGCACCTCCTTTAAAATGCAGTGTACTCCTTTAACAGTAGTACCCGTCGTAAGGACAGACACATTTACCACTCTATATATTTCAGTTTGTTACTGCCAGACCAAACACTGCAACCTACTGCAATCTAATAAATAAATAACAGTATTGTATATTCCACCTCACTGTTGTTAGAGGCATACAAGGTAACCCATTACAATAGTTCCCTCCAAAAATGGATATGCTACCATCATTTATAGTAAAATTATGGACTGTGTATATGTCAGATGCCTGACTGTGATAAAATGAATGAAGAAATACAAAAATAACACCCACAGAACAAGGACAAATATGACTCTGTCATTATCCATGTTGGTGTGAATGACCTGAGCCATACCTCCCTGGACTAAATGAAAAAAGACATGGAGGAGCTCTCTGATCACATAGCCCAGGCTGGTATGACCCTGAGTAGCATCCTGCCCTTACCAAGAATGATACCACGATATAGAGAAAAAAAATATCAATTTCAACAATTGGCTAAGCTTCTAGTGTCATTCAAAGGGGATCCAGTGTCTGTCAGCCTGGGATGACATGCTCAACAAGCCACGCTGCTTCACTAGAGACGGCTTGCACCTGTCACCCTTAGGTTTATAAATACTGGCAAAGGCTCTTGCCACCCACATAGTGCCTTTTGTAGGCAAGGCTCAAAAGACAAACCCACTGCTGTAAATAGCACAAGTAACAAAAAACTGAGGATAATGCTACTTAATGCCAGAAGTCTAAACCTCAAAATGCATGCACTCGAGGCACTCTTCAGTATGGAGAAAATCGATATATGTGCAGTAACAGAAATCTGATTTAAGTCTCCAGAGAGCACCCCAGCACTACCAGGCTACCACTCATACCATACATTTCGGCCACAAAACCCGGACCGAAATACAAAAGGCAGGGGAGTATCCATATTCATCAAGGATACCCACACCTACAGGTTAGTGGCACAGCATGATGCTTCAGAGATCATCCACGTGGAACTAACAACGGGCAAAACTGTTATTCAAATTATAGCTTGCTACAGATCACCCACCATGTCCCAGGGCCCCCACTCCACATTCCTGGAAACACTGGGAAACATAAAGGTCCTACCAAACACCCTGATATTGGTTGATTTCGATTACCCAAACATTAACTGTGAGAACTACTCAAGTACAAACTCCCTTGCCCAACATTTCCTAGAATTTATAAACTCAAATGCCCTGGATCAACTGGTCAACACCCCCACCAGAGGTGACAACATACTGGACCTGATCATCACCAACATGGGCAACACCGGAGATCAATCCCTCGCTGGTTAGATCTTACCATAAACTAATCACTCTGGATATCCACATTCCGCCACCACCCCCGGTCAAAGAAACCACCGTAAAAAACTTTTCAAAAGCAAACTTCACATTACTTAAGACCAAGGTGGGAAGTTTCAAAGCCCACATGCTAAAGGATAATGCTGTTCAAGCTGCAAAATCCTTTACTAATGCACTCTATGAGCACCTACAAGAATGCATGGATTGTGCATTCCCAAACAAAACCAACACTCACTCCTCCAAGAAAAGGAAACCAGTCTGGTGGACCCCTGCCATAAGCAAGCTATACAATAGAAGGAGGAAACTAGTACAGAAAAGAGTAAAATCCCAAGAAGGGAAGACATCCCTTATCAGTATCAGCAAGAAACTATGTTCCCTCATAAAATTATCCAAGGCTAGCTTCGAAAGAGAAATTGCCAATGACTCCAAAGATAACCACAAGGCATTCTTTAGCTATGTCAAGAATCTAAGTGGCAATTCTCAGATCTGCTCAGAATTAGGGCAGAATGGCACAAAATACACTGAACCAAACAATATAGCCAACATCCTGGCAGACAGGTTCAGTGCAAACTTCACCCCATTCTCACCCCCAAAAGGGCCCATAACTATACCAGAAGAATGTAGTGCCTCTGAAATGACAGACACTCAGGTTAAAACAGCCTTCTCCAAAGCCAAAAATACAGCATCAATGGGACTGGACGGTGTCCCAGGCTGTGTCCTAAACGAGCTCAAAGATGAACTAACCCCTCACCTAAACACACTGTTTAAACTCAGCCTCTCCACAGGCTACATGCCCACAGAGTGGCACACAGCAATGGTTTTTCCGCTCCACAAAGGTGGAGCCACAACGGACCCCAGGAACTATTGCCCTATATGCCTGACTAGCTTGGGCTGCAAAGCTATGGAGCGCATCATCATGGAGCTCATTAACAGAGACATTGGGAACCTCCAAACACTGGACCCTACCCAGTTTGGCTTTGTTAAGGGCAGATCATGCCTCCTAAGCCTGGTGGACTTGTTTGAGACAGTTATCAAGGCTATAGACGAGGGAAAGGTGGTCCACACAGCCTACCTAGACCTCACAAAAGCCTTCAACACCATTTCCCGCTCAGGTATTATAGACAAGCTCACCAGCCTGAACATAAACCTTTACGTCACAAGATGGGTTGCCAACTGGCTCATGGACAGAACCCACATGGTAAGAGTTGCAGGAGCTAGGTCTGACTCTAATCTGGTTACAAGTGGGGTTCCCCAGAGCTCAGTCTTAGGACCCCTCCTGTTCGGCATATACTTCTCAGAGGTACAAGCAAGCACAGGAGGACTATGACTGACCAAGTTCGCAGACGACTACAAACTAGGGGCTATAATTGACTCTCCGGCTGACTCAGACATCCTCCAAAAGGGTCTCACTGAGACAGATACCTGGTGCCAAAACCATGGCCTCAAGCTAAATGCCAAAAAGTGCATAATCATCCCCTTTGGAAAAAACAAAGTACCCACAAACTACCACATAGGTGGTAGCCCCCTAAATACGGAAGACATAATAATGGATCTGGGGACCCAAGTAGACAGTCACTTCTCCTTTGATAATCACATTGCCAAAGTGGTTAGAAAATCCTTCTATGTGGCCTACCTAATCACAAAAGGGTTTGCATCCAGATTGAAAGAGGTCATCGGGCCCCTCTGCGCATTACTCATCAGACCCATTATAGAGTACAATGCCCCATTTGGGATGTACCTTACAAGACACCTGCAACAACTGGAAAGACAACTGGAAAGACCACAGAAGTACCTCACTAAGAGGATCACTGGCCTCAAGCAGATGCCCTTATGCAGCTGAACTGAAGAAACTCCAGCTGTACTCGGATGCATACCGCCTACTCAAAGGTGATCTCTGTCTGACATACAAGGCCATGTCCAACCCAGAATTGATGGACATGCTCTACCTAAAGAAAACCACATCCCCTCGAGCCACACGCTCCAGGGATCTAAACCTCACCACAACAATAAATAGGACGTGCTGGAGGGATATATTCCTGTCCCAGTGACTTCCCATGCTCTGGAACAAGATTCCAATCTACATTAGGCAGAGCTCCTCGCTAATCCACTTCAAGATAAACCTTGACGAGAAAGTTTACCCCAGGGATCACTTCAGTGGCTGTGCTGGACAGAGGCACAGGGAACTAATCTAAGGGGGCGGTGAAAGCCAACACATTCCGGCTAGGCTTATAAATGCCTTCGGGCAGATAGCCTAGTACTTACCTATGAACCTATTTACATTTATGGCTGTCAGGCACATATCAGACCATTGTGTGTTTGTACAATATGTATGTGTGTGTGTGTGTGTACAAGTATACACATACACATATGTGGTGTGTGTGTGCGTGATATGTCTATGTATGCATATTTACACATACTATATATAATATATATATATATATATATATATATATATATATATATATATATATATAAACACACAGACACCCACACACACACACACACACACACACACACACACACACACACACACACACACACACACACACACACACACACACACACACAGAGCTATATTTATGTACAACTCAGATGCCTGATTTTGATCAAATGAATGAAATGAAAACACAGAAATAATCACCTCAGTAATTTATTTCTGGTCATGGCTATTTAACACTTACAGTAGCTCCTAACTTTTTAGTTCAAGAATCATGGACAAAAGAAAAAATAATAAGAGACAAAACTCGAAATCAAGGACATATTTTAAATATTGTTCTTACGTATCTACAAATCTGACAGAATAGCAGGTTTTCCATTACTGTGCATTTTCTGAAGCATAAGAATCGGAGACAAAGACAAAAAATGTGTGTGTGTGTGTGTGTGTGTGTGTGTGTGTGTGTGTGTGTGTGTGTGTGTGTGTGCATGCGTGCGTGCATGCGTGCTTGTGTGTGTGTGTGTGTGTGTGTGTGTGTGTGTGTGTGTGTGTGTGTGTGTGTGTGTCTGTGCAAAAGACCAAAATTGGCAGCAGATATTTTATAATTTCTATTATATACTTTAAATGTTGATTGAATAGCAAGGTTTGCATTACCATGTATTATCTGAAAGAGGTGAAGTCTAAAATTCAAATGGCTCTCATTATTTAGAGGTTGCAGTCCTCAGCTATTTGCTAGGATAATTGTATGAGAAATAGATGAAAAAATATGAAGCAAAATCCAGGACATTCTGCAAAATCTGGCACAATTAAGAAATATCAAACACATACATACTTGCACAAACCTACAAACAAGTGCCACCTACACACACACACACACACACACACACACACACACACACACACACACACACATATGCGAGCATGCGCACACACACACACACACACACACACACACACACACACACACACACACACACACACACAAACACTCACACACACATGCTCCCACAGACATGCATGCACATACACACACACACACACACACACACACACACACACACACACACACACACACACACACACGTACATACATCATAGTTCTCAACCTTTTAGCATAGGAATAAGAGAAAAAATAATGGAGAAAAAATGGACCAAAATCAGGAACAAATTAAATACCGTTATTAGGTACTTAAACAAGGTGGTGTGGTGGGTGCAGTGTGGGTGCAGGTTCAGAGGTGTCGGGTTCTTCAGAGGGGTTCGTGTTCGGGTGTCCTGCTGTCCCTGTCTGTCTCGTCCTGTCTGTCCTCTGTGTCCGGGGTTTCTCCGGGTCTCCTCTCCTCCTCCCATCCCATCCCACAGGTGCATTGGATTGGGAAATTGGCCTTGGGTGTGTGTGAGTGTGTGTGTGTGTGTTGTGTTGGGGTTGGGGGGGGGCTGGCTCGACACCGTAAAAAAAACCAAACATTTCAATGCGGACAGGTGATCCGCTGTGGCGACCCCTAACCGGGATAAAGCCGAAAGAAGAAGAAGAATTAGGTACTTAAACACTTTTCTAAAGTAATTGAAATCTAAAACTTAAATGGCTGCCATTAGTCAGAGACAGCAGTCCTCAAACATTGCCAGAAAAAAAAACACATATTTTGTGAGGAACAGATCAAACATATGAGAGAAATCAAGGACATTTTGCTTAATCAGAGACAACTGAGAAATATCACACACACACACACACACACACACACACACACACACACACACACACACACACACACACACGCACACACGCACACACACACACACACACACACACACACACATGCTCCCACAGACATGCATGCATGTACACACACACACACACACACACACACACACACACACACACACACACACACACACACACACACACAAACAAATACACCAGAAACAAAACCACTTTACTGACGGTGCGCACCATGGATGATGAATTGTGAACAAATGCATGCATTTCTACATAATATCTATAATAATAGCCATGAAAATGCTCACTTGCCCCTTTTTCAATTCTGCTACTCAGATGTATTTAAGTAATTGGTTACTCCACAAATTGGTAAATGGAAGCTTTCTGAAAATAGACAAAATCAATGAACTCAAGATAATTTTAATTGGTAATAATCATAACTTAAAAGGGAAGCACTGTTAAGACTACTGTTTGATTTTGCCCTATAATAACACATTTATGATTCAAAATTGTCATTTTTATTTTTATAAGCTAAGAGACAAGTAGATGCTTAAAGAATGTATTACTGGTTGATTCCAAAAGCTATCACATTTTAGTTTTTCTAAAGGGGAGAAACTAATGGTTCACACTTACTAATTTTTATTATTTAAATGAACCTCTAACAGCTTTGAAAAGGAAGACAGTGTTTCAGAAAGAGTATTTGCAAGGGTCTCTGAATAAGTTATATAAGAAAGTCTATTATTTGCAAATTATAAGATTTTAATTTGAACGCACTCATAAGGCCATGTCTCAGTGCAGCCTAAACTCTTTGTGAAAATAGTTTAATGGGTAGGGCAAAATGTATAGGGACAGAGGATAACAATGCCCTGCATCTTTCATAGGAAAGAGCTGACATACATGCTGATATTTAAATCATGCAGAAAAGCATTATTTAAGACAGAGTTAAGGTTATAAATTGTGCTGTGAATTCCAATTTGTTTATTTGTTTATTTATTTATCAGCATTTGATTACCAATAAAATCCAGATGGGTAGGTGCCCATTTTCACTGAAGGCCCAGGGAGAAATGCTCCATAATTTATAATATAATTCCAATAAATTCCAAATAAATTTCCAACTAATAATATAATTCCAATTAAAAGTATCATCATTTGTGAGTCTAAACTAAGTAAAACTAAATGATCACCTATTTGACAAAAATGCTATTTAAATGTTGCCTTCAGTTTGTTTTTCAGACAAATCCATTATGATCTGAATGAATCAGTCTTGGCTTAAGAAGTTTTAACCTTTTTTGAATTGCCTTCTTACTGAAGATGCACTTTTCTGATAAATACAGTTCTTGTATATAAATTATTACAGTCTGATTCCTGTGTAGCTAGGGAAAATATGAAAAAATATTTAATCTTTTAACAGGGATACCAACTCAAGAATCATGGCATACAACTGTATCAATGACTTGTTAGTTATTATGGAAATGTAGTCTCATTACTGTGCCAAAGTCAGTTTAAATAATCCAGTAATTGTTACTATGAATGTAAATTTGTCCTAAGAGCAAAGGAGGAATTATTTCAATACGTTTTACCAACATAGATCCAAATATAAATTTTCTTTGTAATAGCAAAAGAAATACAGTTTAGCTTAAACTGAGAACCTGAATGAACCATACACAGACCAATTTACAGAATTATCAATCAAATATAACTAAAAGAATATGCCAGATGGCCATTTGAAGGTAAAAGACTTCTACCTGTGAATCCGGTTTGATTTTATTTCTAAAAAGAAGAAATGTTTAGTGCTAGTTAAAGGATATGCTGGGTAGTCCATGATCAAGTCAACTGCATGGAATGGAGGTGGGGGGGGGGGGTTAATCCCCAGACAAGGGTCAATGCTTCATTTCCTGTTAATTTGTTAATACTACACCAAGGTCATGCTTTGTACTGAATCAGATCTTGTGCGTTCAGCATCACCTTTATGGTGGTTTCTTAGTTGAAAGGAAAAACTGCTGTTTGGGAAAGACAGGTACCTAACTGTCCAGGGACTCCTTGTTGGTGCAGTGGCAGTGGCAATGGCATGAAATGTTGGGATTCCTGGGTTCAATCACCCAGACAAGGGTCAGTGTTTATCTTTCCTGCTCAATCATTTATAGCTTTCTAATTATAATTGGTTCTAATAGTAATGGCTAAATCTATACACTTTTTACATAGCACTAGAGTTTAGATGAAAAAAGAGCAGTGAAGCTTCATGGGGTTGGCGATACTACAAGTAAACATTGATAGCTCATCACAGAATTTAAGCAACTTTGTAAGTTTAAAGTCCTTGAATCCAGAATTGTTTACCACCATGGGGATGGTGGTTCTAAAGCTAAAGGTTATTAATTTTTGATCTGGCTTAGCCAAGGAATGGGATACTAAAGACTTTGTACACTTGGATACAATCTATGTGAGGACCAGACCCAGAATGTTCTGGCCCCTAGTGGTCTGGGTAAACTATTTATTTTAATGAGTTATCAGTTAAGTCTACAAATTGTTGGGCATACTGAATGTTAGAGATGTAAGTACAGTAGTTTATCAGAGGATAATATAAATCAGTCAATATAAATGTATTTTTGTTAAGGGTAGTTTGCTAAGTTCATTTACAAATCTGTCATGGTCTACTGGGGACTCAGATGGTGTCCTATAGCAGGCTATACATTGATAGTTCTTATTGTTGGTTGGAGTTCATTAAGTTTTGTACAGGGGTCACAAGGGATTTGCCTAAAAGTGATATTATCTCTGACAAACATGATGACACCTCCAGTGTGTCCCTCAGATCTGAAGGCAAGGTAAACACTGAATCCAAGCAATGGGGGAGTGCGATCCTTCCGATGAAAGCAAGCCCCGATTCCAACACAAACACAGATGTGTTCTGGATGCAGGAGAGCCTCAATGTCAGGTACTTCGTTGCTAAGAATTTTAGCACTGAAAAGAGGCACCTTGTTGCAGTCAGAATTGGGATTTGTAATGTCCAGTAGTCAGACTTGGCCTAAAACAGCATTGAAAGTTATTGAAAGGCCCCATATTAAAGTTTAAATTGTGTGAACACAATTACATTGATACTTGGCATTTGTGTACTGCAAACTAAAGAATTATTAAAAGTTGTTCACATACTATTCAGATGGTCATCATTTTCATATTTTTTCTAAGTTTTCAACAACCAGGTGACAAAAATGGATCTGTTTAGTCTCATATGAAATCTCACAGTTTGATGACAAAATGTTGCTGAAGAGAATATGTGTAGCTTGAATGCTTAATGAGTTGTTATAAGTTATTTAATAAACCATTTAATATCTGCAGTGTTTTGTGACTTATTTTATTCTTAGAATTCAAGGAATGTGATCACTGTAAAATTTAACCTGTACTGAACAGTTTGATATTTACACTTCTTTAGTAACACTTGCAGTTCCAGAGATAGGTATATTGGTTTGATCCTTGGGGGTTAAAATTGATTTTAGTAAAAGGATTTGGGTGCAACCATTGGAAGTTAGGGTAGAAACTTCCAGAGCCACATTGAAGGGAATGGATTAAATGAAAGAAGAAAGAAATGTGACTTGGCAACTATTACACAGTGCAGCAAGTTGCATAAATAATGAAACATATACTCTGTCACTCGCTGACCTTCATTATAAGGCAGTACAAATGTCAGTCTGATTTTAAACACTATAACTGGCCCTCCCCATGGTCGAGTGGCAATCGAAAGACATGCGTGAATGGGTGTACCTTCGTTGAAGATTGGGCATCGAGCTGACACCTCAGCACCGTAAAAATCTACTGCCAATCATTAGTGGACTGGAGTTCTGCTGTGGCGACCCCTAACCGGGAAAATCCAAAAGAAGAAGAAGAACAACAACTGGTTTCTATGTAGGAATGTTGCGATTTGAACTGAATGCTATTGACTAATAACTGTACATCCTGACTACACAAATGCACCACTTACATCCAGAGTTGATCCTCATTACATATTCATGTCCAGCAAGAAGTTTGTTACACATAATAGTTACAAAAGTTAATAGTGCCTTTTAGTCTGAATAAAAGAAATTGATCAGATGAATAGATTCATGATGGTAGTACTTTACAGAGACATCATGTGGACAAACTGAACTTTTATTCAGGGTCTTTGTCTCAGAAGCTGAGGAATGAATCCAGGAGGCTTCCTTGGGGTTCTTGTGAATGTTCATTGGGAACTGTAGACATTTATGATAAATCTGACCTTTGACAACAGTAGTGTAAGGGTCAGATGTCAGATGGTGTGATTTTAAGCATTATATTTACCCTTCCCTTGCCTCTTAATGAGAACTAGGAAACACCTTTTCCCCATATTCTTCATACCGAAAGCTGTTTTAACTGTAAAGAAATCTGAATTAGTTATAGCACCAAAAGTTATTCATTTTTGTGTATGCAACACAAGTTCATTATTATTCATTAAGAGTACTGCAACAAGTGATAACATCTATTCAGTATGAAAAATAATCAGATTCATACTACAGTGGACTTTATACAAGATAATTGCGCTAAAGAGATGGGATTGCTAAAAGTCGTATTCTGTAGTAAGGAAACCAGTCTATTGATGTAGAAAACTCTTTGTGTGATGTGGACGGCAGACATTTTATTGAAACAAAATACTTGGTAAATAAATAAAGTAGAGAAACTCAAAAGCAGAGAAGGAAGAAAACTTTTCTCCATGGGCCGCTGGTAAAAAAGGCTCTTATGTGGGCCAGTTGGACTATCATGAAACACACACAGATAAATAAAGAAATACATTTTGGAGTACCAGTAAATCTGAAAGGCAATAATATGGCTGACTTTCTTATAGTGTGGTTATCTCAAAGATTAACATTTCAAGAAGTTTTTTTTTTTATAGGAAATAGAAAAGTTGCATGGCTCCTTCCTTAAAACTAAACTTGGCACCAAGAGCTATAATTGCAAAATTTACCTCTTACCTGCAAAAAAGAACCAGAGAAATCCAAACGTAATACTGCAATATTCTGAACATAAAAAAACTTCTGGTGCATCTGACTCCAGATATAATCTTCTATATGTTCTATCTAAATGGAAACAGGAGTTTTGTAAATTATGACTGGATTAATAAAAACAAAAAGTAGTCTTCATTACCAAAACAAAAGAAGTAAGCCAGTCTACTTCCTTGTTTAAAATGGAGTTTAAACTGTTTATTTAAATTACACAAACTATAACCCAAATGATTTCACCAAATACCACTCTCTGCCATTACCTTTTATTCATTTGTTTCTTCCTTTTTTACCCCTTTTACATTGTGTTATAAGATTTGGTTAAATGGTTACAGATATTTTAAAAAAGTTCACAGAGACTGATCTTTTTGATATCCCAATGAATCCGTAAATTATCTCTTGCTTTTTAATTAAAATATGTACTTTAAAAATCAGACAGTAAAATGTTCAAACTTCAGGTAAACTGCATGCAAATGGTAACAAAAGTCTAATTTTATAAATAGTAAGGGATCATCTGAATCTTTCAGTCCTTTAAAATACATTTCCAGAGAAAGCAAAGTAAGATAATTGGCAATCATATTTATGATGACATTTTTGCCAAACAATGAAAACAAACATGAGTAGCACCAAAAATGGTGATTTCTGCTGTGGAAATGCATGAAGGGGGCATGTCTCAGATTTCTGCAAATATAAAAGATGTCGAGCAATGAAATTCTTATAAGTAAGCAATATTATCTAACATATGATGACCTGTGACATAAATAAATGTTGCAGAAATAGTGAGGGAAGTAAGAGTGCAGATCTTGATGACAGAAGATTTGTTGCGTAAAGATAAGCCTTGAGATAGTGTAAGCATGGAGTGATCAAGAAATGCAAACAGTTGTGTTTCTGGGTTTTGTAGCATTATATAGTAGTACTGGGAGGGTCAAAAATATTGGTAGGGGGCTGCAGTATGTTGCTGGATGGAATTGCTGTTGATTGCCATCTTTAGTGTACGGCTGTCACAGAGTTCTTACAGTGTACCAGGGTGGGTGCAAACCTGGAGAGAAGCTTCTTGAGATGCCTCTGTGACATGCTGCTTCCATGCTGTGGAGGTCAGCAACAATCTACCGGAGAAATCTACTCATCTTGACAGAAAGATTATTTCAAGAGAGATTTGTTAGTCACTTTATTCAAAATAAAATAGGATAAAATATATAGAAAGAACTGCAGAAGCAGTTGTAAGAATTTCTGAGTTTGTTAGGGAAAACTGCAAACAACAGAAAATGAGGTGTCAATGTTGATTAAACTAACATAGAATTAAAGGCTAAATAATTAATTGTAGAGATATTGATAAATAATGAAATGTAATGCCTTATTTAAAGCTAGTGAACGTTGTAAATATGTGTATACTTGTGGGCGCATCTGGATATTTCATATGTTTATATATGTTGTTTAATGGTTTGCTTAATGCCAAACTGGACAAGTAAGGAGATGAAAGGAAATGGAAATTTATTAGCTTGTCCTGTGTGGGTAATGATAAACATGGGAAATAAGTGCACTCATACAGAAGTATACACATACCCACCTAATTGCATATAGGCATATGTGCAATTAAGAATGAATATGTGTGCATTAATCTATGTATATCTATATTCTCATCCTGTTGGTATTTTGGTACATCAATCATTAATTGAAATTATACTAAATAACATTTAATTTTCCTTTCTGGATGCCAAGAATATATATTTTTAGAAATGTGAATTATTGTTAGATGAATAGTACAAATCAAAAAAGGGTTTTACATTTCATTTTATCATATTTGCAGTAAATGATTTGCTTTAATCTCTGTTTTCTTAAAATAGTTTAATTTCCAAAAATGGTTTCATATTGAATGATGTGCACTTTTCCTTTGTTACATATCCCTTAATATAAACTATAAGTTTATGCTTTAATCCCATCATAAATAAAGAGCTATAACATTTCTCTGATAAAATATTCAAGAAGAGAGACATGATCAAGCTCACTGAATATATGTCCCAGGCACATATGTTCCTAGCCTTAAGCAGCATTCTACTGTCACCCAGAATGATGCCTCAATACAAACAGAAAATGATTGACTTTAACAATTGGCTTAGTTTCTGGTGTCATTCCAAGGGGATTCAGTACCTGACAGCCTGGGAAGACATGACTGACAGACCACGATCGTTTGCCAGATATGGCCTGCATCTGTCTCCCTTGGGCTTCAGGCTTCTGCCAAAGGCTGTTGGCTCCCCCATAGTGCCTTTTTTTAGGCAGTGCCATGAGATCAAAACTATCACCATGAAAATTTAATCAAAAGGCAAACTAAAGGTCATGCTCCTAAATGCTAGGAGTATTAACACGAAACTGCACTCATTGCAAGCATTTTTAACCCTGGAAGATGTGGACATTTATGCAGTCACAGAAACCTGGTTCAAAGCTGTGATGAGCACGCCAGCCATGCCAGGTTACTCATCCTATCATACATTCAGACCCCAAACCATGGGCAGCAAAGCCAAAGGAGATGGAATTGCAATATATATAAAAAAGACACGCACCTCCAGGCTGGTCAAACAGTATGATGCACAGGAGACACACCAAATGTAGTTAACCATTGACAAGATTCCGATTCAAATCATAGCTAGCCACAGGCCCCCAACTTTGACTTAAGATCCTACTCCACCTATCTGGACCTCTTTGAATCTATCAAGATACAACCCTTTACCCTGATCCTGGGTGACATTAATGATCCAATCATAGATTGGAAGAGCTACTTATACCAAAACACAAATGCCCAGAGATTCTTTGAATTTGTCACTGCAGATGCCTTGGACCAGCTGTTCGATACCCCAACAAGAGATGAAAATATCTTGGACTTGGTATTAACCAACATGAGTAACTGCTGCAGCATCCCTACAGTGTCATCCTCCCTGGTAAGATCCAACCACAAAGCAGTCACTTTGGAAGTCACCATCTCACCTGCCCCCCCACTAGCTAGGGTTAAACAAAAAACTTCTCCAAAGCTGATTACGACCTCCTGAGGGAAGGTATAAACAGCTTCACAGCCCCGTCCCCCTCCATAGGAACTGGCACATATGTTCAAACCTACACCAAAGTACTATATGAGCATTTCCTCCTCAAGGAAGAGTAAACCTGTCTGGTGGACATCTGCAATAAAAACTCTATAATAAAAGGAAAAAATTGCTGTTCAGGACCAAGAAGGAGCATATGACTAATTGGAACCAATCTCTCCTTAGCCTGAACAAGCAAATTAGAGCACTAGTGAAATCCTCCAAAGCAAACTTCGAGTCCAAACTGGCCACAGCTACTAAAACAATCATAAGGCTTTCTTCACATATGTCTGCAGTCTCAAAGAAATCACTCAGATCTGCTCAGAATTCGTAGTCAAGGACACTGCATTCAGAAATGCCATAGATGTAGCCAACCTGCTGGCAGACAGTTTCAATGAAAACTTCACCCCTCTGTCCCCCCATCAGTAAACCAGGACAGCCTGAGCACCTGCCCTCCTCCTCTTATCTTTAGGGAGAAAGTCATCACTGCCCTCTCAAAGGCAAAAAATACAGCCTCCATGGGACATGATAACATCCCAGGCTGCATCCTACATGAACTCAAGCAGGAACCTGAAAAACCATTAGGCACCCTATTCAACCAAAGCTGGAGTACTGGCTTTTTCCAGATGAATGGAGGACAGCCACTATCATCCTTTTACACAAAGATGGAGTGTCCACCAATCCAGGAAATTATAGACCCATAAGCTTAACTAGCCTGATCTGCAAGGCCATGGAGCAGATTATTATGGACCTCATTAACAAGGACATTGGCAACCTCCAAACACTTAATCCATAGAGTTTGGTTTCATCAAGGGAAGGTCATGCCTGTTAAATTTGGTTTACTTCTTTGAGACAGTCATCAAGCCATGGATGAGGGGAAGACAGTGCACACCACCTACCTTGACCTGGCCAAAGCCTTCGATACTATTCCCCACTTTGGTATAATAGATAAACTCTCTCAACTAGGCATCAATTTTTATGTTACCAGATGGGTAGCAAACTGGCTCATTGATAGAACCCAGCAAGTCAAAATAGGGGAAGCCACCACAAGCAGTAGACCCGTAATGAGCAGTGTACCCCAGGGATCAGTCTTGGGGCCTCTGTTGTTTGGGATATACTTTTCTGAGGTGCGGGCCAAATCCAGTGGGCTATGGCTGACCAAGTTTGCAGATGACTGCAAGCTGGGTGCTGTCATAAATTCCCTTAATGATGTGAACATCCTCCAAGAGAGACTCACCCAAACAAATGACTGGTACCAGAAACATGGCCTCAAACTGAATGCCAAAAAATGCATCATCATCCTCTTTGGGGAAGAGTGACATCCCCACAAATTATCATATTAATAACAAGGTCCTAAGCATGCAATCAGTAGTGAGGGACTTAGGCACCCAGGTTAATAGCAAACTGCCTCCTGATCACCATATTGCCTCCATTGTATGGAAAGCTTTCTTCATGGCCCACCTCATTTATAAGGGTATCTCATCCACAGGTTCATAGGTTCATAGGTAGCTACTAAGCTATCGGCCTGAGGGCCTACGTAAGACTATAATGTCCCTGTATTCTTTACTTATAAGACCCATTATTGAGTACAATACCCCTTTTGGCATGTACCTCACAAAGCACATGCTGCAGCTGGAGATACCACAGAGGCTCCTCACCAGTAGAATCCAGGGCCTCAAACATCTACCCTACACAGACAAGCTGAAAGCTCTGTCCCCCTATTCAGTCTCATGCAGACTCCTCAAAGGTGACCTCTGTCTGGCATACTAAGCAATCTCAGACCCCACCCTGATGGGACTGCTGCATATCCACAAGTCAAGCTCCACTCGAGTAACCCACACGCATGACACCAACCTGGTCTGTGACATCAATAGGACTTGTTGGTGGGACAGATTTGTGTCCCAGAGACTCCCCCTTCTTTGGAATAGACTCCCTGTCCACGTCAAGCAGAGTACCTCATTAATGCTTTTTAAGCGCAACCTGGATAACTGGATGGGGAACAGAAAACACAACCATGGGATTCCACCTGTATGCCTGCTGGACAGGGGCATTGGGTGCTAACGTCTCAGAACATAGGCTAAATTCTTGGCTAGGCTTGTAAGGGCCTTAAGACCAATAGCCTAGTAACTTCCTTTGGTCCTATGAAGAGGGTGGTAAAATTCCACAGGAACTGTATGTGAAACATGAATGTTAAATTCTTAAATAATGTATTTAGTAATGTGATATTATATTATTATAGTTGAAATCACAGTTAGCAAAATGTGACACATATTAAATAAAGTAATGTTTAAATATAAATATGAATGAAAATATAAAATATCTGCAATTTATAAATATCAAATGAATGAATGGAACAAGTTAAGAAAAATGTAAAAAGATTTAGAGACAACTAAAAGAGAATTCCAAGCAGGAGAAACTATCTTCATTGTCACTGGCAGCGCTCTAAACAAGATTGGCACCATGATATTGATTATTCATCAAACTGTATGATAGACATAAATCTAACTGGTTTCATGCAAGTAATCAACTCCTCAATTACATATGACGAAGCCAGCAACGAAGAGTCCATGGCTGATTCGATCCTCTCATCTGAAGCAAACAGTATCACCAGCTCAGGCACTGTAGCTGACACTTTGAGTGATTGCATGCTGAATTATGTCATTAGAAATACATAGGATATTATTAAAAGCTACTACATTATACAGCCCCACAATCTGCCTGTGAGCAATAAAGACATCTTTATCTCAAGCCTAAAATTATGTACTTGGAACATGCTAAAGACATTCCAGTAGATGAAGCTGCAATCCACTTCAGTATCACATTCCTCTCTATCCTAAACAGTCAAACCTGTATCAGAATGCAAGGAGTAAAGTGTAATCATGCCGCCTGGCTTACACATAAATCGATACCTAAGAGATCAAGATAAAGCTTGGAAAAGATCTCATTTACACAAAACAACACCAAACCTATAAACCTTTAGGCCTGAATCTAACCTAGAAAAACATCACATCATCTCTGATAAGAAAAATTATTTTCACAATCTTCAAAAGAAACATCCATGCATATAACCCCAAACTGTTTAGAAAAAATATGCACAGTCTCCTTCACCCTGGAAAATCATGTTAATCAAACATGTTTCCAAATGGTCCAGCTATAGTGCCACATCCAAATGTAGTGGTCACTTCATAAACTTTCCTGCCTCACTTTTAACAGATAACACAATATTTATTTCACACGCACTCTCTCAAGCGATGGCCATAACCCTAATTTCTCCTTAAATTCAGTCTGCCATGAGTAATAAAGAAGCTTCCTCTTCAACTTAAACCCCATCATTTTCAATGCTTAACCTGCCAATAGAATATCTGAAAACACCTGCAGATGCTCAGGCACATCCAGTATCCATTCTTATTAAGAATTCCATCCATAGGTTCATATTTTGGTATTTTCATAGTTTTTGCTATGCCTTTTGTGGCTTTTATGCCTGCGTAATTGTATGGGTATATCATAGCTCATTCCGTATGAGGCCTTGAGTTTATATTTTGCTGTGCCAAGTGATCTCTGGATTTTTTGCCACATCCTTTTATTCTTTTTATTCCGAGTCTGGGTCAGATTTGTCTGAACAAGGTCGAATGCCCTATCTCCTCACATATGCTGTGTTTTATTCCACAGCATAGGGAGTCTTATCTAGCTGGAGATCTTGTTTGGAAGCATATTCATCAAATCTGGGAGGTTTAATTTTTTTTATGTTGAAGTGCAAAGGCTGGCTCCTCTTTTTGAAGTGTCTTCATAGGGCTAGAGCTCTTTCACTTCTGAGAGCAGGTGTTTACAGAAGAGACTGGAGTCCTTCAGTCGGGCAAATAGGAGACTATGTCTTCCCAGTCAGCAAGTGTGGGAGGTCAGAGTCATTCCCTGGGGCATTACCCAATCAAGGGTCTCTGACTCTTGACTGGTAGCCCCAACTCCTTCATTGGTCTGATGAGTGATGAGACTGGGACCTAATGATGATCTAATCTAGTGAAGACCTTTGGACTACTGTGGGTGTGTGAAGAGGTCTCCTAATCACTTTAGGCACATGGGTCCCCAATAACCATTTAACTCAACACCATGATGGCCTTTCCCCAGGACTCTGTTCTTTGGAGGCGTGTCCCCCTATTTATTTCTATGATACCCTTGTTTTTTATGAAGGGTATGACTATGCATTTTTGGCATTTAACTTTAGGCCATTTCCTGGCTTTTTCCTTGTGTCAGTGTCAGGATGTGTTTTCTACCAGTTATTGTCTGTTGTTTGCATGTCTGTACTTGTTTTGTGTCAACTCATAGTTCTACTTTATACCAGTCTCCCATAACCCCCTGTGTTATTCTGTAGTAGGCCAGGACTGTGGCATCTGGGCCCACTTGTGAGAGGCTTTGAGTGAGTTACGCCAGTCACTCCACCCTGTGGGTTCTGTCATCAGCCAGCCAGCAACCTCCATCTTCTGTGGTGTTTGGTGAAGCCATTTAAGCTGATGTTTTTTCAAAAGAAGGCACAGTAAGTATTGTATCAAAGGCCTTCGGATCGCTCTATGAGCCGTATGGAAGCTCCAATGGTCAAACTTCTGGCTTCATGACTGCCTTTGAAGTCAACTTAGCATGACATTAAGTTCCAAAAGTGACTAAAGCCTAAAAGGGATGGAAAGCTATTGACAACCTTATGTCTTTATTTATGAGGTTCTCCATGCCTTTCTCCATGCTTTTGCAGATAAGGTATGATCCCCTATATGGGTAATTTCCAGGTTTAAGGGTAAGCTTACCGGCTGGGTGCAGGTGGCCATCAGAGGTAAGACTATGATTCCTGGGACCACAGGCAGAGTGCTGTCCTAGATGTGGGTGTGCGTTTAGACAGCTTGGAGGGCTGTTCAGTCGTAGCTGTGCTAGAGTTTTGCGGACACAGTCAGTTCAGATTTGGAGAGAGTGATGGATACTGGGTGGCTTGGCTTTGGAGTGAGCTGCTCTCCTTGTTAGATGGATGAGTTTGGCTGCAATCGGGGGGCCAGTATTTTCAGCCTTTCTGTTATATGGATGTAGGATCAGTAATTCATTTTTTTTTTTGAATCAGCATTTTTCATATCAATCTTCACATCTCTGAGTTTCTCAAAGAGCATTTGATTTGCTTTCTTGATTTTTATGATTTCTTTCTTTATTTTTTTTTGATTCTTTTTGTCTTTTCTTTTTTTTTTATTTTGATCAAGTTTTTAGCACCTTTTCTTTTTTTTACTTTACCTTACCTTTTGCTTGATCCCCCTTTTCTTGTTTTGCCTTTTTTTGGGTAGTTTGTTTTTGTTCCTGCCTGGGATTGTGTTATTTGAGCCTTTGTTTTGTGTGGGTTGTTTGCGCTTCTGCATTTTTATTGCCAGTTGTTGAGCCTGTTTTGTTTGGGATATCCTGCTTTGTAAAGCAGGTGCCAGTAGAAGGGCTACTGCAGTATGTTCAGCTTTGAGAGAAGTGCTTAGTCGGGGTCCAGTAGTCTTTCTTGTGAGGTAGGAGTACTGTGGTCAGGGCTTTGTAGTGGTTCTCAGATTGTGTAGTTTTGATGAGGACCTCACCAGTGACATTATGCCAGTGATTCCCGTGTGTGTGCTCACAAGTGATGTCCATGGCATTTTGTGATGATGTCCTCCATGTTTTTTGATGATGAGATGGTATATATGACTAGTTGTGTGATGGTGACTAGTTGTTCATTTGAGAGTAGTTTGCAATAGTGAGGTGTTTGGGCTAGGAGTGTTTAGCTTGAAGAGGTGTTTAATAGAAGTCACTAAGTAATAGTGAGTTTTGGTGATGGTGTTTGGTGATACATTTATCCCTTCAGGAAGGTTTCAAGGATTTGCTTGTGAGTTGAGGGAGTGGTGAGCATGCCCTATGTTCTTGCGATGCAGTCTTGCTCATGCAGTATTTGATGGTAGGATGGTCTCCGATGTGGATACTTATACTCCTTTGGGTGTCTTGTGGTGTTTTTGTATTTGATGAATATAAGTACCCTCCTTTGGATAGTTCCGGGGGGGCATGGGGAGGGGGGTAAGGACTGATGATATGAACCTGCTCACCTGAGGGTGCTCTCAGGAGCCGTTCACCACTGCTGAGAAGTGCACAGACATCCATCATGGATGCGCATAGTGAAATTTGACATTTGCATTTATTTTTTTAGTTTCTGGTTTTTTTAGTTTTTTACCTTTTTTTTTTCCCTTTTTGTGTTCTAGGGTTGGTGGTTTAATTTTTTGAAGCCCTTGAAAAAGGCATGGGGTGCAAGGGAATCCCAGGTTAAACCGGCGTAGCCAGCATGTCATGTTGCAGCGTGGCTTGTCCATGTCATCCCAGGCAGACAGACATTGATCTATCCCAGACAGATTGATGATTGTTTTGAATTTGTCCAGAGATTAATGTATCAAGGTTTTTCTCTCAGGTTAGGGTACATAGGTAGCACTCTGCTGTCAGAAGGGTCAGCCCTCAAGGTGCCACTCAATCAGAACGAGCTCAATCAGTCTTTTTCATGCTTCCCATGGAGGTCTTCATAGTCTTTATAGGGCTGAGTCATATCGACTAGAGCTACCTAGTTGCTGCCTGCTGTGAGAGACCTGTGGTGCTGTCTGGAGCTGTGGGATTCGCTAGCCCGGCAGGTTACTTACTCCTTCTGGTGGCTCTCAGTGACCGTGTCCGTGTGTCTGACTGGTGAGTCACCAATGTGTAGTGTGTTTGGTTTGTTGTTGTGGCTTTGATTGTGTGTGACTTGACTTGTGATGACTGTGAGGCTGTGTGTGTTTGAGGTGTGTCTGTGTTGGTGGTGGTTTGCTGGGTGTCTGCTCTTTTGTGGTCTTTGTTAGATTTTGCAGATTTTTGGTATGTGCTGTTGTGTTTATGTTTATGTGTGTTTATGTGAGTATGGTATACTGTGGGTCATGTGTGTGTGTGTGTGTGGTAACCTTGTCCTCCTGGGTAGGTCCTCCTGTTGTTCTGAGCAGAGCTCACAGTCCCCTCAGCCTCTAGTTAGCCCGTTATTTGTCTCTTGTGTGTATTTGGTGTTTTGTGGAGTGGAGAGGGAGAGAGGTGTACATGAGGCAATTGTAACATTGCCCTCAATATTCTCAGTTCAGGAGCAGGAGAGGAGAGGAGCAACTGAACCCTCGACATGCATGCTAGAAGGACTAGAAAAAAAACTTAAAAAGAGCCGGGGGGGACGGGACGACCGAGAAATGGGGGTTTGCCTTTTTGGGGTGCTATCTATAAGAGTGCCGTATCCAAGAATGACATGTCCCTACCATTTGGAAATTATCCTAAATCGTTCCTCTGCATAAGGGAGATCATTCAGCTGAACTGTGAAACTGCCAACAAATCACTATACTTTCCTGTCTATGAGCAAGTTTAGAAAAATGCATTCCCTCTCACTTACTCAAATATCTATTGGACTAATCAGGCATTCTCTCTGTTAAACAATACAGTTGTAGACCCAACCACAGGACAATCAGAGCTGTGCAAAACTTTCAACACTATTAATCACAGCAGAACACAGGCAGCTTGGTGTCAGCAAACTCCCTAGATATTTCTAAATCCTTTGGAGTACCATGTCTCATCAAATTGTCCTACATGAATAATCTAACTGTGGTCTCTATACATCTGCCATCACCTGGTTCTATAATTATTTAACAGATCTCAGGCTGTTAAGTGACAAAAAGGGTCAATTCTAGACTCATTTTTGTTTACTATTTTCATCAATGATTTAAACACACCCAAGTCATTCACTATCATGCAATATGCTGATGATTCCCCTTATCTGCTCATATCCTTCAACAACTACAAACTGCATTCACTAACACTGAAACTTGGTTACAAAAGGCTTACTTACTGCTTAATCCACTTAAAACTAAATTAATACTGTTCATACCAAAGGTTGTTTATGTAGTAGCTCCTTATTCAAAATTACCTTGGCTAGCAATATAGCAAACTAAGCTCATGTGGTCATAATAGACAGCAAGCTACAATTTGATTAACCTATCTGTACAGCCATCTGAAATGTAATAAAAAATAAGGTCTCCTCTGTATAGCAATTCACTACTTGGCAGACAGCAGCAGAAAGACATTAGATGTTTACTTGCACCCAGCCCTCATATATGTCTGCCATCTACATTTCTCAAAGTTTTCTACATTGGCACCAATAGTCTGGTTTCCTTGCTACTGAATCAAACATTTGCTAATCTGCAATCCTCTCAGCTGAACAAAACTGCAATAACATTTCAAGGTTTGAAGCCAACCTTCCATACAGAGCTTATCATTGTTAAATCTTTAAAACAGTTGTACTGGATGGATCTAATAAGCTATCACACTTTCACGCAACTAAAGGTTGCCCGTAGCATTGCTTACCGACCTAATAAATACACATTCTTAAAAACTCTCGTGGAAAAATACATGGCTAGAAAAAAATCTCCAATCCAACGGCAAACTCTTTCTTCACTCTACCAAGACCTATTGCTTCACAGTAGATGCTCTTTATTCTTCTCACATTGCAAAATTATGGAACAAAATCTTCCTTCACTGAGAATGACAGATATAGATATATATAGATATACATACACAAGTATAAATGCACCTGAAGCATGCCATAAAAAAATCCACATGTGTGTGTAAGTAAATGACATAGAAACTGTAATAAATATGATGTGTTAAATACACAGTTTTTTGTTACGAAGACCATGGATTCCCCCATACAAATAATAACTGCATTAACATATAATTTACCTTGCACAGATGATCCACAGAATGGAATGTAAGCGCACAGACTGGAAATAAAGAAAAGAACCAAAGAAGCCCAGCAGTCTTGTCAATTTCTTTTTTATTCCAAACAACAAGAATAGAAAGGAATTGACAAGAGTATGGGGGATTCCATGGTGTTCCTCATGAAAAACTGTATATTTAACACATCGTATTTATTACAGTTTCTATGTCATTTACTTAAACCCAAATGTATTTTTTTATGGCACGTTTTGAAGATGAATACATTTATAAGTCAAAATGCATAATTTTTCTTATATTCTGAATATCTGACATAGATATTTGTTGATTGCTTTATGGTTTGGACAGGTAACTATGAAAAACTGTGTGATTTTTGGAAAATATTTAAACAAAAATGAGTTTTGGATCAAATTTAAAATGTTTGCAGAGCTCTTTAGCATTGATTTTTTGAATGGCGAGGTCAGCAAATGCATACTTACTAATAGAAAGTACTTTTTGAAAAACACTGAGAGTCTTTGACTTGAAAGCTTGTAGTGAATAAACTCTTCCTGTGAACGTTCATGTCTTGGTTTACTCGCCTTGTTTTGTTCCATCAAATGGATTCCTGTTTTAACTTTCATCCTACTACTCAGAGAAATGATGCCTCCATAGACTCTTATTACAAAAATTATATTTGTTTTTTCATGTTTTATATTTTCCTATTCCTTCCACCCAAGGTACCTTTAGAAGTTTCTTTAAGACAAGCTACCTATTCTTAAGTGATACATTGGCAAGCTTCAAATCCCCACCAAACCCAGTTAACTCCACTGAATACACAGAAATGTACACCACCACAAGTGCTGGCAAGCCCATTAACAAACCCACATGATGGAACCATTTTGACCAAATTCCCAGAATGTTATAGGCTTTGTCACTGAAATAAACAAATAATAAAATTCACCAAAGCCATGTGTTAGGCTAAAATAGCCATCCAAGCCAAAGACAATGACAAGGCATTTTTAGATAGGTTCATAATCTCAAAACCACAACTTAGCAATCTGCTGAGCTGATTGTGAACAATGTTACCTACAATGAGGCTGAAGATATAGCTAACCTACTGGCCGATAAATTTAGCTCTAACTTTATCCCTGTCTACCCCCTCCATCCCTTCCTCAAGATATACCTGAAATTGTCTCATCACCAGCCTTCATCAACCACACAAGACCAAGTCCTAAAACTGCTATCAAAAGCTAAAAATACTGCATTGATGGATCCTGACATTATCCCTGGATGCATGTTAAATAGCATGAAACATGATTTTGCTACACTCCTAACAACACTGTTCAGTCTTAGCCTTGAATCATGTTTTGTTCTAAGTGAATGGAGAACAGCTGCAGTCATTCCCTTGCATAAGGTATTTATAGACCCATAAATCTGACCAGCCTCATATGCAAAGCCAGGGAAAGTCTTATGGAATTAATCAATCAGGACATAGGGAACCTCCAAAATGCTGAACCCATCTCAGTTTGGATTCATTAAGGGCAGGTTATGCTTACTCACCCTGGTGGATTTTTTTAAAAAGGTCACCAAATCAATGGATGAAGGCAAAATGGTACACATCCTATACCTCAACCTTGCCAAAACTTTTGGCACAGTAGAAAAGCAAAATAAACTGAAAATATACCCCTATGTCACATGCTGGATTGCCAGCTGGTTCACAGATAGGATGCAGATAATCAAAAGAGGGGAAGTTGCCTCCACAAAGAGAACAGTCACCACTGGAGTCCCTCAGGGTTCTGTTCTGGGACTTTTCCTGCTTGGTATCTGCTTTTCTGAAGTAAAAGCCATACCAAAGGGCTCTGGCTGACTAAGTTTGCAGATGACTGCAAGCTAGGAGCAGTCCTTGAATCCATGAAAACTAAGCCATCTTACAGGAAGGTTTGTCTCAAGTAAATAACTGGTGTCAGAATCATAGTCTGACACTAAATGCCAAAAAAATACATTATTGTATGCTTTGGGAAGTAATCTACCCCAGGGAACTACCACATTGACAATACACTCCTTAGAGTTGTCCCAATTGTTAGGGATTTGGGAACATACCTGGATAGTGACCTAACTTTTGACCAACATGTATTTATTGTTGTAAGAAAGTCTTTCTATATTGCACAGCTTATAAACAACCAGATTATGTGTAGGTCTGGGGATGTCATTGTCCCCTTAACTCAGCCCTCATTAGACTAAATCATTGAATGCAATGCCCCCTTTGTTATGTATCTATACAGACACATGCAACACCACGATGCCCATGTAGATACCTTACCAAAAGGATACAAGGCCTAAATAAAATGTCCTACATTGGCTGACTCAAAGCCTTCTCACTATTCTCAGTATCCTGCAGACTGCTAAGAGGTGACCTGTGTCTGGCATGCAAGGCATCCTCCAACCCATTACTGATGAATATATTGCACATCAGCAAGTCAAATGGCATCATAAATAGTTTGCCTGGGGATCTAAGTTTCTTCTGCAACATCAACAGAACAGTTTGAAGGGACAGGTATATTTCACAGATGTGCTGCTATGTTACAAACATCCCAGCCACATAAAACAAAGTTCATCCCTGTCCATTTTCAAGTGCAACTTATATCTATGGGTGGGAAACAGAAAATTTACCCAGGATTTCCCCATACTACTAATGAACAGATGCAGCTCCTAAATGCTTTATCACATACATGGGCCCCTCAAATTATCTATGGTATGATCCCAGCTATTCTCAATGCGGGTAATATATATATATAATTACCGACCATGTAATGGGCAAGCTAAGTCTATAACCAAATGGGATAGGTTATATGAAGCACAAAAAAGGAAACTGGCTAGGCTTAAAATGGTTCAGAAGGGCAGCTAGCCTAGTACCTACCTGTGAACCTATGAACCTATAATGGTGAGGCTTTTCATTCTTTGAAGGAAATGCAACCCAAAAAGAACAACAAAAATCCCCTGAGGAGAGGAGGGTGAGAGGCCATCAGCAAGTCCAGTGCAGGAGATAATGCATGTGAAACAACTGTTAGGTACTGTATGTATTACTGAAATTAACATTTTAAAATTTTCAGTTATACCAATTTAGTGGTCACTGGTTTGCAAAATTGACTGTTTGAAAGAGGCGTAACTTTTGTCCTTACAGGGAGGTTTAACCTGGTTGAAACCATCATGGATTTAAAGATATTTGTACATAAACTTAATTTAGTCTTGATCTTTAAAAAAGAGATGTGATTTTCAGACGAGAAGTCTTGTTAGGAGCAGTGTCTACAACACCTTCTGAATCCCATCCTCCCTCTTTTTCAAAAGCAATGGAAGAGGAGTTTCAGGTCTTCCAATTTTCCTAAGGGGGTCTTTCAACAATATGACAGCCAGTGAATGTGCTTGGTTAGAGTCCATAGCCAAGGATAAGACTTGCTGGATTATAAAACCTGGCAAAGGGAAGGAGTTTTTCTTATGGCACAAATTTTTGATTTATTGAACAATATGAAGAATATGAGAGTCTGCCCTTGAATGAGATCAGTGTTCCTTATCATAAGATTGGTTTGTGGTTAGAAGAATTAATTTTGGAACAGAGAATTGACATGAGATTGTATAATTATTTAAAGGTGGACAAACCTAAGATATCCAATATTTTTGGTATCCCTAATGATCACAAGAATGTAGGGCACCCGCCTTTGAGGACAATCATGTCAGCAAGAGGTTCTAAAACTGAGCAGTTGGCAAAATTTGTCAGCTGGAGTTTAAAAAGCATGTATAAATTAATTTTTACACATTTTGTGGAACTCTTTGCATTTCTTGGAAATCCTTAAAAATGCTAATGGAGTCAGTGATTTAGTGTTTGTTACCATGGTCATTAAGGACTTGTTTTTGGCCATCCTAATGATATTAGTATGAACTGGTTTGATGGGTTTGTTACAGATTTACTTACCAGTTTCAATTCACACTTGTGTTTTGTTATTGAAGTACTTGAACTTGTCTTACATAATAATTTTGTTTCTTTTGAAAGTGAGTTTTAAAATTAAACAGAAGGGGTAGCTATGGAGGCCACTTATACAAACCTTGTTTTATTGCACTGGGAACTGAATATTCTTTCTGTTTCAGAATATGATAAATTTTAAGATTTGTATTTAATATATCTGAATGACATTTCCATCCTGTTGAAGGGGACACCTGTTTTATTGGAGGAATTTTTAATGAACTTAAATGTGAGTACATATTTTCTGGAGGTGAAAGAATTTTATATATATATATATATATATATATATATATATATATATATATATATATATAAGAATTCATTGAAAGCCTACTGGACAGAAAAAAAAATCTAGAAGTCATGTCAGGCAGGATTGATAGAGAGTATTAGTGAAACCAAGGAACACCAAGAATAATTTTCCTGTCCAGAAGTTGATTTTAACTAATTCAAATAGTATGGCCCATATTAATAACATTATTGACAGGCACTGTGGGACACTTACCCATTTTGACAATATTAGGGATATTGTGGGACCTCACCCTAAATATGTATTTAAGAGAGATGTTAATATTAAGAATAAGATAGAAGGAGAGGACCTGTTTATAAGGAGAGAGTCTGGGACCACTAAGTGTAACAACTGTAACCAATTCCCCTTTATTAACACCAACCCAAAGGGTGAGATTTTTGGTTAATTAAGCAAATTACTGACCTTCCAAAGGCCTGATATAAAAGAAGCAGTTAATATTAACTGCATATTAAAAAAGACAGCTGATAATCTATAACAGGAGAGACCATATGCTGTGATTTATTTTAGTATGTGCTAACATTATGCTAATAATGTAATTTAAGACAGGCAGGCAGTATGTTGTGTGTGTGAGATATATATATATATGTGTGTGTGTGTGTGTGTGTGTGTGTGTGTGTGTGTGTGTGTGTGTGTGTGTGTGTGTGTGTGTGTGTGTGTGTGTGTGTGTACAGATAGAGATAGATATTCATTTACTTATGTTAACTTTTGTAGAATGATGGATTGCAATTTTGATATTTTACAAATGTTTGTGGTTTTATGACTTTGTGTATCCAAAAACTGGGTTTATTTTCTATGTTTGTTATACATTTATTTTGTAATTACAGCTCTTTAAATAAGAATTAGTTGAGTGGCTGTCACATGACATGAAATACTAGGTATAAATTGGCGATCACCTTGTTTTGATTATTCTGATGAAGTCTGATATAATTACAGATGAAACCACTTAATTTATTTTAATACATTTCCTGTGGACTTGGTTTTGTGGAAACAGATTGTTTTTCTGTCTTCTTCTTTTGGTGATTATTTTGGAACAAACATCAGTTCTACAGCTTCCTAGTCTGCGGTGTTTTAAGTGCTTGAACTGTTTATACTTCAGTCAATTGATGTCTTGATACATACTCATATTGATCTATATATATATATATATATATATATATATATATATATATATATATATATATATATATATAGAGTTTCCCTTCAGAATCTCTAACTACTGAAATCCCAAATTTCAGTAGCCCGAGACCAGAAAGGATAAATGCAGAATACTGAAACCCCAGAAACACAAAATTCAAAATCCCAAAGTTTGGAGATTTTGAATTAGCAGTTACATTCAGTGCATTGGTGTATGGTTCAGCAGTCATGCACCTATTTTCCATTTGTATGGGTGTCGTAAAGTTAGCAACCTCTGTTTTTAGAAGCCCAAAATTGTCTTTAGAGAAATTTTTATGGTCGTTTCCTTTAGTAGGGGGGTGAGGGTGGGATGTCGATATCCATGGTGATTAGCTTGTGATCAGATCTGACAAGGGAGGAATTGATTACTGGTGTAGAGCAACGGTCACCCATGTTAGTAATGACCAGGTCATTCCCCTGGTGGGGGTAAGAATGAGTAGGTCCTGGGGGTTGGAATTAATGAATTCCAGAAAACATTGAGCAAGTGTGTTGGTACATGAGTAATTTTCCCAGTTAATGCAGGGGTAGTTAAAGTCTCCCAGTATAAGGTTATTGGGTTGTACCCTAATATTTTCCAATGTGTTTAGGAATGTGGAGTGGGAGTCTTGGGACATAGTGGGAGATCTATAGTAGGCTACAACCTGGATTGCAGTTTTACCCAGTGTTAGTTGTACTTGAAGTATCTCTAATGCATTATGTTGGGCTACTAATCTGGAGTTGTACATATCCTTTATGAATATGGAGACACCACCGCCTTTAGTGCTTCGGTCCAGGTTTAGGGGCCGAAAGGTGTGGTATGAATTATAAAAAAACACCAAGGACACCATTCCAAGAAGTAAGCAATTTTAATGAAACACTTAGAACATCGGCTTGCACAGCCTTTCAAGAGTAAAAACACTACAAAACACTCTTTACTTAAATACAGCCTATTGCACAAGACAATTAATCAATTAAGCATACAATTTAAATCACATACTTCCAATTACATTCCTTGTTGAGTCTCTGAGGCTCCAAAGTACCATACTTTAAAATCAAGACGGTTTCTTTTTTTAAAAGTTTATTTTTTAAGGACACACATTCACCTATACCAACTTGCAATTTTTCTAGAACACAACCCCTAAGAGAATCAGGATCAGAATTGTATGCTGTCATGAAATGGCTCCCAAGGGGACGCTCTAGTTTTTTTTTATTTTTTATGTCCCTTCCCATGTATTTAGCATCTCCTTGAATCAGTGCCCCATTGGTGTAACCTCTCAGTGTACCAGGACTTGTTCAGTCTCTGTGAATGTTTGGTGCACAGTGGGAGAAATCCTGGTGGCAGATAGAACAACTCTGCCTTTGTGAGTGGATGGTGTGCATTATGAACATCCCCAGTGGCAGAACTGACATTGGCTATATCTTGTGTCTTGTTCCTAGTATGAAATATCATATAAGCACCCCCTTATGCACCGTATGATTGTGTCTATCAATAAAATATATTTGCTGCACCATTGCCTACCACACATGGCCCCTGAAGGCCTTATCTGACTTATCTCTGTCCAAGATATGCATTGATGTGTTTATAGTCACCAGTGGAACATCTACCACTTGTGCTGTGAACATTTTAGTGTGCTAATGCTGTTTTGGCACCATGAGTCTTACAGTGCACCTCTGGGAGCTCATGTGAATCAATGTGAGGAAACAGGACAGTTCATATTGAGCAATACCACAACTCCACTGTCCCCATTACCCCTCGGTAGGTGCCATCTTCCCATTAGCACTGCAATCCTGCCTGTATTCTGTGCTCTGACCTTGTGTGTCACCTCCACCCCAATACACTGTGCCATATCCATGCCAGGGCCATCACAGTGTTAGTACACTGCAGTCAGTATGGTGTGACAGCTCTGGCTTTCCAATTTCTTTGAAAGTCATGAAAAAAAATCTTTCTTGTCATCTTCTGTGATGATCTCATTAACCCAAAAATACTGAATTTTTTAAAAATAAAGGATACATACTACTAAAATGAACCAAATAATTAACAGATTTTTTTTTTACAATTAATACTAGATTTATTTCTATTTTTGTCACATCCTTTAAAATTTCTGTAAAATGTATTTTTCTTAATTATGTTGTGCTGTGAAAAACAAGAAGATCTGTACTCTTATTCAAGAATGAATGAATTTAACAGTGCACTTTTCAACAAGGTTCTATATTAAAAATATTGTGAATAAAACTTTGATAAAAATGCACATTCCGAAAAAAAAAACTCTTAAAAATAAAATGCTTTTCCCAAAATCCAAGTGCCAGATTGTCATGATTGGGTGCCATTGCAGAGGACTTTTAATGCCATGCCAGATGTTTTCATTAGGGTTGGTGAACAGCCTCTGTTTGTTAATAAGAAAAACAGAAGTTTGAAGAGTTGTTTTGAAACAGCTAATGCCAATGTCATGGTAAAGTTTGGAAAAAATATGTACTTTTAAGGATGTGGTTCTAACAATTGTATAGTCATTTTGGAATCTAGTAACTGTTTTGTCCTAATACCAGTCAGCCATATCAGTCCCCCTGGATATTTCATATGAGTATCTGAGCATATGTTTTATGCAGTAGTGTGCAACACATGTTGAGTTTTTCTGTGTAGCAAGAATGGAATTGTTACACATACATTAAGGAGTATGGGGATTAGCCACCACCAGGGGGTGTTGGGGTACAACCACAAATAAAGATTTAAGTGTGATGTCTGTCTGCACAGGCATTTTCAGGTGTTTTGATGTAGGAAAGATTATATTATTTTATTAATGTATATTACTTAGGTTTTCATGTAGACTTCTAAGTACCTGATCTGATATTGTTAATCCGTGTTCATTCCTTATGCATGGGGTATCGGTTCCGAGCTCGGAACCGAGCCGGCCATTTTCCAAGCTCGCGTCACCTTCAAACTCTCAAGCTAAACTCTTATCTACAATCCCCCTATCCCTGTTACCTCAGATTTCGTTTGCCACGTTGCCATTCGGTCCTGTCAAGCTACTTCTCTTGAGCTAAGTATAGTCAATTGTTAGCTTTATAGACTACATTTCTGTCAGAAAAGTTCATATTTTATTGTCTCTTACCCTATCACATTTAGCGCTTATAATTTCTTCAGGTTTTTCTGCCTTTTCTTTACCACTTTACCACGAGGTATTCTCTCTTTACCATCGTTGGTAATCCTTTCACCCTTTTTCTCTCATACCTTCGGGTACTCTCTTGTACCATTGTTGGTAATTTTTTCTACTGTTGAATTTACTGTCATGGCAGATAAGAAAGGTAGCCCAGGATTTAAGCGGTGTTCTGATTGTGGACACAAACTGCCTACTTCTGATGCACACTCTTTGTGTGTTTGTTTGGGAGCTTCCCATTTGTCTGTTGATCCACCCTGTACTATTTGTGAGAACGTTTCTAATAGAACCTTGTTGGAAAGGAAAAACAAGTTGATACTGAAGGGACTTCTAAAATCTCCCTTTTCAGAGGCTATTTCTGGGTCAGGGGCCTCAACCCCCCCCCCTAGAGCCCATAAGAAAACCTTGGATGTTTCTACTAAGGCTAAATCTTTGCCTTCATCCCCAGCTGGGGACTCCCACCAACCAAAACCTAAAAAGGCTAAAGTTTCGGCTCCAGGGCTTTCTCAGTCAGCCCTAGTGCTTTCGGTGCTTAGATATTCGGCACCGAAGCCTTTGGCTCCATTAGTGATTTTGGCTCCGTCTTCTCCTGCAGCCTTCTATATATCAGCTCCGAGGAGCTCCTTGGTTCAGACCATTGCTACTGTATCGGCACCGACCGTTCAGTCAGTGCAGACCTTGACCGCGTTGGCTCAGAGATCTTCCTCGGAACCAACGCCTTCATTTTGACTCCAGTTTTGTCGGTTCCAGCTTTGGCACCGATCCCAGTGTCAGTGCAGACAATGACCTTGGCACCAATGACTTCTTCGGTGCAGACAATAGTAGTCCAGTCCTTCTCGGCACCATTGTCCTCGGTGCGGTCAGATGAGATGGGCACAGAGTCTGCCTCTTTTGTGGACAGGCCTGTTTCTCCCTCAGTCTCTGTGAGGTCCAATAGAATCCTTTCCAAACATGATGTGTTGCATCTTGTGGACCAGGCATTCTTGGCCAGAGGTATCCCACCCCTCAGGAACTATCCTTCCTTGGGAGGTGATCACCCATCTCCAAAGACCCCTTCTTATTCTCCTCCTTCATTGCCTTTGAAGTCCATGGATATAGCACAGTCTTCCCCTTCTGTGGTTCCCTTTATGGATCTCACTAAGGAACCGTAGTTGCCTTCATGGCAGGAAAGTTTTGCTATGACCCAGGATGTCAGCTGTGACACGCATAGCTTGCTGCTCCACAGCCATCCAGGGACTCTGGGTCGGCAAGCTGAGCCACTTAGGGGAGGGGTGCCCCCTGTCCTAGACATACACTCCTCTTCGGGTGAACCAGCCTTCCAACTGATGGAGAAGGCTTTTGCTGCTGCTGGCAATACCAGACTGCCTATACCTCCGCCCTCCTCTGGTACACTGGTTCCACAAGTCGCATCTAGCGGACACTGGGTGCAAGGGCCGCAGGACATATTCCCTGAGGAATCTCCCTTTCCATTGTTTTCCCCAGCTTCTCCCACTGAGGAGGTCCACTGGAAAAGTTTGTGTAAGAGGAAGCACATGGACTGCACAGAGGAGTCCCTCATTGAAGACACAGATTTCGATGAGGGGGAATGATCCCTTCGGTCACCCACTGAAGTATCCTTTGGAGATATCCTCAAAATCCTGAAACAGAGAGGTGACTGTCAGTCTTCTAATCTGACCTCTGAGGAATCTGTGTTCCTGCAGGCCTTTTGTGCCCGGCCCCCTACCTCCTGGGTTACTCCACCTGCTGATGAACTTGTCAAGCTCATCGTGCAGCATGCTTGGAAAGCTCCTGATACCATCAAAGCTATTCCCCGGAGGCCAGATAAGATCTTGTCCACCCCTGCTTCGGATCCCCATTGTTCCAAAGGTCTTCCTGTGGATGCTTTGGTGCTGGCGGCCACAACAAAAAAGGATTTGGCAGAAGAAGAAAGCCAGACTGTCCATCCACCTAACAGAGAGTCCCGGGCCCTGGACAGGATAGTGAAGCGCACCTTTGCTTCAGCGACCTTTGCTATCAGGTCTCTGAATTATATGGCACATTTTACCAGGCTTCAAAGGGATCTGGTCTCTGAGCTCTCTGAAACCTTGGCTGCTGCCGTGTCTGATGAGGTCCGTGACAAAGTGGCCTCTCAGCTGGCCACCATTGAGTCTATATCTAACTCCTCTATGCGGCTGATATCTCACGCATTGGAAGGAGCAGCTAGAGCAGTGGGTTCAGCTGCGGTCTTGAGACGACACGCCTGGATGCACTTGTGCAACTTCGCTGAACCCTTTAAATCTTCTTTTCTTAATGCCCCATTGAGACCTCCTCATTGTTTGGGCCCACAGTTAAAAGCACACTGGCCAGATGTGAACAGGACGGTAAGACCCTTTCTGCCATGGGTGTCTGTTATTCTTCCCCTTAACGTGCTTTCTCCCAAAATCAAAAGAGTTGGAAGGTATGGTTCAAGAAATCTCAGGGTCCTTTCCGTGACACACAGGCCGAGTTCTCCCCCAGAGGCAGAGGGGGAAACTCACAGGAAAGACGCTCTTTTTGGGGCAGAGGGGGTCCATGTAACAAGGGTTCCAGGGATTCTTTCCCTGGTCAATCCTACCAACGCTCCTGAAGAGCGGCTCAACTCCTTTCCTCTGGAGGTGGTTGGGGGATGTTTGTACTTGTACCCTTCTGCCTGGCTAACCATCACCACTGATTCTTGGGTACAAATGATCATAGCCAGAGGTTATCATATCCCCTTTGATCTTTGTCCCGTCCCTTCAAAAAATCTTCCCGACATTCCTTCCATTCAAAGGGAAGAAGTAGCACTAGAGATAGAAAAGCTTCTAAGAAAAAGAGTCATCCAAATAGTCCCTCCAGACCAGATAGGATCCGGATTCTACTCAAGACTATTTTTGGTGCCAAAGAAAACCGGTGACTGGAGACCAGTTTTGGATCTCAGTGTATTGAACAAGTTTGAGAGTACAAAAATTTCAGATGGTCACAATACAGTCTATCCTCCCACTTTTGGAAAAAGACGATTGGATGTGTTCTATAGATCTTCAAGATGCGTACTACCACATAAAGGTGGACAGGCCATCAAGAAGATTTCTGCACTTCTGTGCAGAAGCCAGTCACTACCAGTTCAGAGTACTGCCCTTTTGACTCTCTACAGCCCCCAGAGTGTTCACATAGTGCATGGCAGTTGTCACAGCTCACTTGCGACTTCAAGGATTCCAGGTGTTTCCATACCTAGACAACTGGCTCATTTCTGCCCCCATGAGACATCTACTGGAAAAAGCCCTGGCATACTCTATCCTCGCTGCTCAAAGGCTAGGCATAACCATAAACTGGCAGAAATCCAATCTCACCCCATCTCAGTGGACAGAATTCATAGGGGTTATCTTGGATACAAAAAACTGCAGAGCTGCTGTTCCAGAGCACAGAATTCTAAGGATAAAGCAACAACTAATTCCAATCCTTTGAAAGGAAAAATCCACGGCTCACTCAGTTCTACAGCTGTTGGGTTCCATGGCAGCCTCCATCACCATTGTTCCCCTGGCCAGGTTTCACATGAGGCTTCTACAATGGCTACTGCTCACCCAATGGTATCCTTTTCAGCATCGTCTTTCAGCCATGATTCGAGTAACCCACAGGTGCAAACAGGATTTAAATTGGTGGATGACACACAATCTCTCACAATGGTTTCACCCCTTCTCCCCCCAGCAACCCAAAGCCACAGTGACCATGGACGCCTCCCTGATGGGGTGGGGGAGCTATGTCAGGGACAGACAGTCCAAGGCACTTGGTCCAAACTGGAGGCCCATCTGCATATACATTTTCTAGAGCTGAGGGTGGTGCTTCTGGCATTGCAAGCATTCCATCCCCTGCTGCCATCTGGGACAATTGTGATTCAGCAAGGTGTAACCAAATCTTACCCCCTTTGTTGAGAGGCCATGAGGATATGGCAATGGGCGATGGCTACCAACCATTTTCTTCTAGCAATGCACATTCACGGGAATTCCAACGTGATAGCAGACAGACTCAGCAGGTGCATTCTTCAACTTCACAAGTGGTCCCTGAATCCCTTGATAGCGGTGGAGATCTTCCACCACTGGGGCCGTCCTTGCTGCGACCTCTTTGCATCCATGACCAACTACAAATGCAGCAACTACTTCACCCTGATTCCCCCTCCAGGACAGTCACCCAGGGATGCTCTAGTCCACGATTGGCCCTCAGGTCTTCTTTATGCATTTCCACCCTTTCCCCTCATTCCCCAGTTTCTGAAGAAAGCCCGTCGGTTGAAGAATAAGGTGATCCTCATAGCACCATATTGGTCTCGACAGATTTGGTTCCCCTTCCTTTGGCCTCACCTACTAGATCAACCATGGATTCTCCATCCAACCCCGGAGTTGATCTCACACCCACAGAACCTGATTCATCCCAACTTGAACAGCCTGAAGCTCACGGCTTGGCTACTCCAATTCCCTTGATTGCCAGGCAGAATAATCTTTCTTTACCAGTATGTGATATTCTCATTACTTCTCATAAGTCTTCCACTAGAATTACTTATCTGAGCAAGTGGAAAAGATTTACCTGTTGGCTGAAAGATAAACAAGTAGACCCCTTTTCAGCACCACCCCTTTTCAGCACCAGTGTCGATAATACTAGACTATCGGGCTGACCTGTTTCAATTGGGTCTATCAGCCTCTACCATTAGAGTTCATTTGGCTGCAATTTCTAATTTTCATGAGGTGTCCAAGATTCCTCTCTTATGTCCCATAAATTGTGCAAGACCTTCAAGGTGTGAATCATCTGAAGCCACCTTTTAGAGAACCTATTCAACCATGGGATTTATCATTAGTTCTACAAGCTCTGACAATGTCACCTTTCGAACCAGCCTCTTCTTGCGACCTCAAGTATTTGTCATGGAAAACCTTGTTTTTGGTCACTATTACTTCTGCCAGACGTATTTCTGAACTTCAAGCTTTATGTATCAAGAGTCCATACTTGATTTTTCATAGAGATAGAGTGTCTCTGAGAACTAATCCATCATTTCTGCCTAAAGTGATCTCTGAAATGTCCATTAATCAAGCCATTGAATTGCCAGTTTTTTTCCCAATCATTCAAACAGAGGAGAGTATTGCCTACATACCCTAGATATACACAGGCAAATCTGTTTTTTACTTAAACAGGACTAAACCCTTTCGTAAATCTGACCAGTTATTTTTGGCCTTTACTGGACCTAGATTAGGATCTACTGTTGCTAAGGTCACATTAGCTAGATGGTTCAAGGACTGTGTGACCTTTATTTATACACAGCGTAATATCTCGTTGCCTACTACCATGAAAGCTCATTCAACAAGGTCGGTGGCAACTTCTGCTGCCTTCCATGCCAGAGCTTCTTTACATGACATCTGTGCAGTTCATCAATCATTACAAATTGGATTTGGCCTCCAGGGGAAGAGCATCTTTCGGTTCTATGGTGCTCAGGAATGCCCTTCCATGAGAGCCTTCCAGGAATAGAGGTAGCTGGGGACTCTGTCCCGTGTGTAAGGAATAAACGAGGATTAACAATATCAGATAAAGAAGTTATGTCTTACCATAACGTTCCATCTTTATTGTATACGACCCTCCCTCCTTCCCCCTCCTATGGTTTCTAGTGGATCTCACCATCCGGTTCTCTTAGGTTATTTGACCAGAGGTAGCCTCTACCTTCTTTGACTTGCAAACTCAATCTGTGGTAACAGGGAGAGGGGGATTGTGGGTAAGAGTTTAGCTCGAGAGTTTGAAGCTGATGCGAGCTTGGAAAATGGTCGACTCGGTTCTGAGCTCGGAACCGATACCCCATGCGTAATGACTGAACGAGGATCAACAATACAGATGGAACGTTATGGTAAGAAATAACTTATTTTTCTCTGATTTTTAATCAAAACAAATAACTCTTTTACCTACCTATGTGCTTTGCATTTCTTACTGGGTAGTAGTGTAGGAGACCTGTAGTAGACTTATGCAGTGGTCAGTCATTTGTGACTAAAAGTGTGAGGGTTGATACTGCATAATTCAATACTTGCTGATACACTCTTGTGTATGTATATATATATATATATATATATATATATATATATATATATATAGATATATATATATATATATATATATATATATACATATCTATGGGAACTGAAAATAGTTGAATACCACTTTGGCTGACATCTGTTTAGTTGACAAAATGTAGTCACCTAGTCAGATGATCAATAAGTGTGAGAGACTGCACAGATCTTGGGGTTGGGAAATACGCCCTTTCCTGGACATTGTGTAATCTCAGAGTTAGCATCTATAATTAGTGTGGGATTTGGATGGTGCAGTGGGGCTTTCCTCCTCCCCTTCGAAAAAATGTTTTAGGCTGCTTTAAAAAAATAATTTTTTTTTGCACGTGCCAAGTCTTTTGCTCAGTGCATCCGTAGTGGAGTGTCAGCTTTTGCAAAGTTGACCTTTTGTGGCCAAACTTGTAACCATCAATATTTGGGTCATTCATTCTTCTTCAGTACATATATATATATATATATATATATATATATATATATATATATATATATATATATATATCAAAAAATGCAAAGCTTGCAGCATCCAAGGATTCACCATTCCATATCCCACAGAAACCAGTTTATTACAGAAATCACATACAATAAATATTAAGTGCCTTTGTCCTAATAAAAAACAAGACTTCATCAGAATACTTTGTTTCAAACACATACACCTTAATTGATTAATAGATTCCAATCAGAGGTGTGTACGAGGGTATATAAGGTGTATGCATTTGAAACAAATGATTCTGATGAAGTCCTGTTTTTTATTAGGACAAAGGCATTTAATCTATGTTCCTTGTATGTTTGTTTGTGTCTTTCGGCTTTTCCCGGTTAGGGGTCGCCACAGCGGAACTCCGGTCCGCTAATGATTGGCAGTAGATTTTTACGTACTGGCTTGCTGGGCCTAACGCACAACCTTCAACGAAGGAACGCCCATTCATGCATGTCGCTACACAGACGACGGTCTAACTGAGAATCAAATGGGCAATGTCTAACTGTGAGGCAATAATGCTACCGCAGCACCACCACCGTTCCTTGTATGTAATTCCTGTAATAAACTGGTTTGTATGGGATATGGAGTGGTGAATCCTTTGATCCTAGCTGCTAGCGTTACATTTTTTGATAGGTACTAAGTGGTTGCAGTAACGCTACTCTTTGTGGTTAATATATATATATATATATATATATATATATATAGAGAGAGAGAGAGAGAGAGAGAGATGCACACACATATTACATATATGCTTTTTGAGGTGGTATGTTGGATAGAGGAAGTTATTCATGACATATCTTCTGTTTTAAATGTGACTTTAAAATTTAATTTGACATAGGTAAGAAAATGAACTATGGGAGAGGAAATCTGTAGTTAGTTTATGCAAAAAATGATGTTTAGGCTGTTTTTTAAAAATTGTTTTGCATGAGCTGAGATTTTTGCTTGATGCATGTCAATGTTTGCACTGTTGACCTTTTTCAGCATTGTGAGCATCAGTATTTGGATCATTCATTCTTTTTCAGTAGACTTATATATTTACACACACACACTCACACACACACACACACACACACACACACACACACACACACACACACACACGCACACACACTCACACATGTGCGTGCACATTGTATATGGAAAGTTAGATAGAGGACTTTAACATTTAATATTACACAGGTGAGAAAATGAGCTACAGGACAGGAAATCTGTAGTTATTTTATGGCTAGATCATTAATTGAATCTCATTTTGAAAGAAATTTATATATAAAACTGAAATAAGTAAGACTGGAAATTTTAACAGTTTTGGACTTTTCTTGTTGTCTCATGCTGTGATTTAATATATATTAAACATATAAAGAATCCCCCAGCAATGAATGTGTGCAGAGCTTGAAATCCCCTTATTACCATAGAATGGCAATAACCCCTGGTCCACTATCAGATCTAAGGAGACAAAGTTATTTATGAATCACTCTCATTTAAGAAGGCAAACTACAGCACATCAGCGACTGTGCTCATTAAAGTGTAATATACTCTACGGAACTGCCTATTACTGCTGTGTTGTACAGTGCTGTCCTGCTAGACAGCAGTGTTGTACATCTTGGGAGCAGCAGGGTATTGTACATTGTGTACTAGTGAACTTATGCACCATTTAAAAACACAGGATGGCAATTATACCACGATATCCAATACCTCTGTGTAGTGTGCATCAGCATTCAATACGTGCTGCACAAGATGCTTGGATAGGTTCGTAGATTCATAGGTGTTTACTACGCTAATGAGCACAAGGGGCTTTTTAAGCCTAGCCATGTATCCCAAATCTCTGACAAGTTCTGGTACCCTTTGATAACTGTAAGCAGGGGCTTAGGAGGTGAAACATTTACAAGCAGGAGCCTGGAAGAACCATTTACAGGCTGCCTGTGTTCATTAGAGACATAAGTGACAAACCAAGGATGAATTTCCTGTTCCCAATCCAATTGCCCTAGTTACACTTGAATTGGTTTAGGGAGAAACTCTGCATCACATGGATAGGGAGTCTGTTGCAAAGAAGGGGTAGTCTCTGGGATAAATACCTGTCTCTCCAGCAGGTCCTATTTATATTACAGGCAAGGTTTGTTTGTTTTCTGAATATGCAATAGGTCCATCAACTAGGGTTCTCACAATGCCTTGTATGTAAGGCATAGATCTTTCCTCAAGAGCCTGTAGGAGACAGAATACAGAGATAGGGGCTTGAGGTGGTCTGCATAGGACATGTTACTTATGCCCTGTATTACTTCAGTGAGGAATCTCTGTGGACATTCTAATTACTGGATATGCCTGGTTAGGTACATACCAGAGGGGCCATTGTAGTCAATGATAGGTCTGATGAATCCTGAAAACAGTGGAACAGTGACTTCCTTGGACCTAGATCCCATACCTTTGTTTATAAGTTGCACAACAGAGAATGATTTCCTCACTATTGTAGACATGTGATGGTCAAAAGACTAGATTACTGTCTATGTGTGTCCCTAAGACTATGTCTACTGGGTCAACTCTTAGAGATGTATTGCCAATATGATAGTTACCAGGAGTGAATGACTTCCCAGATGATACTATTATGCATTTCTTGTCATTTAATTTTAGTCCATGGCTCTGGCACCAGCTGTTGGTCTGTGTCAGCCCTTCCTGGAAAACGTTTGTGTCAGTAGGTGATTCAATGACAGCTCCTAATTTGCAATCATCTGCAAATTTAATCAGCCAGAGGCCATTTATGTTGGCCTTGACTTTAGAGAAGTAAATGCCAAAAAGGAGAGGTCCCAGGACCGATCCCTGAGGGACTCTTCTTGTGACTGGCCTCGTTGTAGAGGCGGCCTCCACAATTTTAACTTCCTGGGTCCTGTCTATGAGCCAGCTGGCTATCCACCAAGTGACATAAGGGTTTGTGCCTAACCTCATAAGTTTGCCAACAATACCCGAGTGGGGAATTGTGTCAAATGCCTTGGCCAGGTCAAAGTACGGAGTGTGAACAATGTTGCCCTCATCCATTGTTTTGGTGACCTTCTCAAAGAAGTCCATCATCTTGAATATTTCTGACCTGCCCTTGATGAAACCAAATTGGGGTGGGTCCAGCACTAGCACAGTATATCTATAAGTACTTAGGTTTATCTCCTTACTATTAAATACACAAACTTTTCTAGCTAAATTAATAAACTATAATCAGATATAATTTATACAAAGGAATCAAACATAGGATAATATAAAAATAATTGCATTAATCCATCATGCTGTTAAGAACAATTAAGCAATAGCTAGTATTGACATAGATGCAGAAAAAAGCATTCTGTTTTGTAATTTTGTATTTATATTTAGCAATACAGTCAATGAATTTGTCTAGTTTTCCCATAGATACTTAAGGAATTTAATAAAGATTATTTAGAGTATTTTACAACCGGCTAGTGCTTATTTTCTAGAATTGACATAATTAATACAGTTACTTGCAAGGATGCCCTTTGTGTGCTTGTTTATATGCTTTGATTGTTGAACTTCTAGTTAATGCAACCAGAGGTGACAATAGTATAAAAGGCTACAAAATAAGAACATTTTGCAAGTGTAGCATTCATTATTTTTTCTGATGGCTTATTATTAGCATTATCCGTGGTTGAGGGTATTAAACAACTAGCTACATTATTAAAATAACTGAAACTAATTCCAAATTAAAATGTATTGTCTACTACAAACATTCTTGTGATTAATTTTATTAGAGATGATAATAAAAGTAATTTTAAATGCAATACATGGATCATACAATTACAAATTAATATTGCGAAAAATAACCTTGTAATAGTGAGGCTGATGTGCAAAAACTATTACTAAACTGATACAGTGAGATTTTTACATTGACTCATGCTTTCAAACAGATTACAGCCACACCATAACTGCATTATAAATTTACTTTACTAAATACTCACACACACACACACACACACACACACACACACACACACACACACACACACACACACACACACACACACACACACACACACACACACACACACACACACACACACACACACACACACACACCATATGAAAACTCTGAGCTTTGGCAAGCTAAGACCTACATGCAATCAACCAGACATATAAGTGAATTTAAGTAAATCTTTATCTGCACTTTTTTGAAATAATACAGCATTTAAATTGATTTATTTGTGTTGCATTGACTACTATCTAGCTGGAAGTTGTGGCTCTGTTTTTTCATTTAATGCTTGGTAGAATTCCTGCATAGCCAGTGATAAGTGGGGATAGTTCACTTCTTTGTTATTTGGTTTCTGCCTTATATAAGTGGTACATTTTGGATTATTTTCTGCTTAAACTCTGAGCTTTGGCCAGCTAAGACCTATATGCAATCAACTGGATGTATAAGTGAATTTAAGTAAATCTTTATCTGCACTTTTTTTTCAAATAATACAGCATTTAAATTGATTTGTTTGTGTTGATTGAATACTATCTAGCTGGAAGTTGTGGCTCTGTTTTTTCAGTTAGTTCTCCACCCACCCTCCCTGCTTTTGTTTTGGTGTTAATCTTGGTGGCTTTGAAACTGACCGCCCCTCTTGCAAATTTGCGTTTGGATACTTCTCCTGGGCCCATCTCATTTGCTCACTCACTCAAAAAAAAAATTTGCACTTTTTTCATCTACTTTTACTGTATTTTTGTTTCTTCCCACTTTATTACTTTATTTTGCTTTTGCATCATCTTAAAAGTACTCAATTGTATTTATTACTGCGTGGTGTAACAATCATTCTAAGCCTTTTGGTTTCTTACTGAAATTGGTGCGCCTTGTATGCTGTAGCATAGACTAGATCCAAGCCTGCTGAATCTAGCTGTGTTTGTATAACTTGAGCACTAATCCAGGCCTTCTTAAAAGTATTCAATTTTATTTATTACTGCTTGGTAGTAACCTGATTAAAGTGTAGCTATAATTCTAAGCCTTTTGGTTTAAGCACGTGGGCTTCAGACCAGTTGTTTTACATTAAGAAGGTTGTGGTCTGCACTGTTGTGGTAGGACAGGTAGCTTACATCCTTCTAAGTTGGGAACTGCTGATTGAAGGCTCAGTGTCTGTATTAGTTCTGGTTTAAGCACGTTGGCTTCAGGCTAGTTATTTTACATTAAGAAGGTTCATGGTCTGCACTCTTGTGGGATGAGAGGCTGGACTCCGGCCTTCTGAGCTGGGAATTTCTGGTTAAAGGCTTATAGCACCTGTATATTTGAACTGTTTCTTACTGAAATTGGTGCGCCTTGTTTGCTGTAGCATAGCAAGCCTGCTGAATCTAGCTTTGTTTGTATAACTTGAGCATTAATCCAGGCCTTCTTTTTTGGAGAAGGTTCCCCTGCACCCGTGGCAGGAGTGTGCAGTTAGAACTTGTCTGATTGAAGACTACAGGACAGGGCTCAGTTTTGAGATTTATTTACTGGTTAATTTGGTAATTTGTTTAAAAGCCTTTTCTGATTGCTTGTAGTCATCTAAAGCTGTTTTAAGTGTATTGTTACTGTTTGTAGTTGTTTAAAGCTGTTTCAAGTGTATTTTTTACTGTTTTTGACATATCTTTTCAAAAAAAAATTTTTTTCCTTGTTTCCCACCTTTCTAAGCTAGTATAGTCCAGTTTTCAGGCTAGTGCTGAATTCAGGGCTGTGTTACAATTTTCTAATTTGCCCATACTTTACTTGGATAGAGGGAGGTTTTTCTGTTCACCCATGAGAGAGGGAGCTTTGAGCAGCCATCTGTCCCTGGAGGAGTGGTTCCAGCCCAGTAGTTAGTAGTTTATAGGCCATTTTGGGCTAATTTCTATCTCTTTCATTTCCCTGTTGTAAAAACTGCGTTTGCACAGTTTTGCATGTCCGGGCAGTGCTGGTTAGCTAGGACTAAATTTATCCCGGCTCCACCAAGTCTCCTCTTCAGTTTTTCCCTTGAAAGTAGTCTAACTCTCAACCTAAGCACTTAAAAAGCATCCTACAGTCCAGCACTTGCTCAGACCTAATAGCAAGCACTAATATATCCCAACACTTGATTGCCCAGCAGGGCAAGGCTCATTATTCACCCCTCACCAACCAAGCAACTAAGCAGCTCACCCTACTATTCAGGCATGACCAAAGGGCAATTTCAGGTATACTCTCCAGTCCAGCTGGTGAACCTGGGTATCCTGAGGCAATGTTACAACTGCCTCATTTATACAGACAACCCTCTCCTCCTACCACAAAACATTAACATATGCGAGAGATGCAATTATATAGCTAAATTGGAGGCTAAGCTCTCCCCACCCAAGACTGGAACAGGCAGTCATGAGGAGAAGGTTAACACTTGCACCACACCTCCAGCCTCACATAGACATACTAAACCAGCACTGGCAAAAAATACACATAAATACACAAAATCATACTCGGAGGCTCTAAATAAAAACCTTGAAAAGCATCAAAGACCTCCAAAGTAGACACCCAAAAAACATGCACCTCCCGTCACAAACCAGACAGCACATAAAACACAAAATCAGTGTGCCGCACAATCACAGCCCTTAAGGTGAAATAACATACCTAACACACTAGTAATAGGCGACTCTATAGTCAGGTGCACTGACATCCCACTCACTAGGATGGACAAGGAAAAGGTTACTGTTAGCTGCCTGTTGGGAGCCAGAATCCCTCACATAACACAAGCACTCAGGTCACTCCAGAACAAGTACAAATATGACTCTGTCATTGTTCATGTTAGTGTGAATGACCTGAGACGTACCTCCCTGGACTACATGAAAAGAGACATGGAAGAGCTCTCTGATCATGTATCCAACGTGGGTATGACCCTGACCCTGAGTAGCTTCCTGCCCTCACCAGGAATGATACCGCAGTATAAAGAAAGAATTATCAATTTCAACAATTGGCTAAGCTTCTGGTGTCATTCAAAGGGGATCCAGTGTCTGTCAGCCTGGGACGACATGCTCGACAAGCCTCATTGCTTCACAAGAGACGGCTTGCACCTGTCACCCCTAGGCTTTCAAATACTGGCCAAGGCTCTTGCTGCCCTCATAGTGCCTTTTTTAGATAAGGCTCAAAAGTCAAACCCACCTCCGTAAACAGCACAAATAAAAAAATGAGGGTTATGCTACTCAACACCAGGAGTTTAAATCTCAAAATGCACGTGCTCAAAGCACTCCTCAGTATGGAGAACGCCGATATCTGTACAGTAACTGAAACCTGGTTCAAGACTCCACAGAGCACCCCAGCACTACCGGGCTACAACTCATACTACACATTTCAGCCACAGAACATGGACCGAAACACAAAAGGAGGGGGTGTATCCATATTCATCAAGGATACCTACACCTCCAAGTTAGTGGCACAGCATGATACCTCCAAGATCATCCATGTGCAACTAACGTCAGGCAAATCTGCAATGCAAATTGTGGCCTGCTACAGATCATCCTCCATGACCCAGGACCACCACTCCGCCTTTCTGGAGACACTGGAAAACATAAAGGTCCTACCGAACACCCAGATATTGGGCAATTTCAATTACCCTACCATTAACTGGGAAAATTTCTCAAGTACAAACTCCCAGGTCCATCGCTTTCTGAAATTTATCAGCTCAAATGCCGTGGATCACCTGGTAAACTCCCTTACCAGAGGTGAAAACATATTGGACCTGGTCATCACCAACATGGGCGACAGGTGTTCCACACAGGAGGTCAACCCATCACTGGTTAGATCTGACCATAAACTAATCACTCTGGATGTCCACACCACACAACCACCTCCAACCAAGGAAACCACAGTGAAAAACTTTTCTATAGCAAGCTTCACCTTACTTAAGACAGAGGTGGTAAGTTTAACAGCCCCCATGCTATAGGATAACAGTGTCCAAGATGTAGGAACTTTTACAAATGCACTCTATGAGCACCTACAAGGATGCATGGATTGTGCCATCCCTAGCAAAACCAAGACTCACTCCCCTAAGAGAAGGAAACCAGTCTGGTGAACCCCTGCCATAAACAGGCTATACAATAGAAGGAGGAAACTAGTTCAGAAAAAAAGCAAATCCCAAGAAGGAAAGACATCCCTGATCAGTATCAATAAGAAACTAAGGTCCCTCATAAAATCCTCCAAGGCTAACTTCGAAAGAAATATAGCCAAGGATTCGAAAGATAACCACAAAGCCTTCTTTATCTTTGTCAAGAATCTAAGTGGCAACTTGCAGATATGCTCTGAGCTAGTGCAAAATAGCACAAAATATACTGAACCCACTGATATTGCCAACATCCTGGCAGATAGATTCAGTGCAAACTTCACCCCCCTCTCACCCCCAAAAGGGCCTACAACAATACTGGAAAAGTCTAGTGTCCCGGAAATCACAGATGCACAGGTGAAAACAGCCCTTTCAAAAGCCAAAAGCACAGCGTCAATGGGGCCAGATTGTGTCCCAGGCTGCGTCTTGCATGAACTACAGAATGAACTAACCCCCCACCTAAACACACTGTTCAACCTCAGCCTCTCCACAGGCTATGTACCCATAGAATGGTGCACAGCAATGGTTATTCCACTCCACAAAGGAGAGGCCACAACTGACCCTGGTAACTATCACCCCATAAGCGTGACTAACCTGGTCTGCAAGGCTATGGAGCGCATCATCATTGAACTCATTAACCAAGACATTGGGAACCTCCAAACACTTGACCCGACCCAGTTCAGCTTTGTTAAGGGCAGATCATGCCTACTAAACCTGGATGACTTCTTCAAGACAGTCACCAAGACCATAGATGAGGGGAAGGTAGTTCACACAGCCTTCCATGACCTCGCCAAGGCTTTTGACACCATTCCCCACTCACCAGCCTGAACATAAACCCCTACGTCACGAGATGGGTTGCCAACTGGCTTACAGACAGAACTCACACAGTAAGAATAGCGGGCTCCAGGTCTGACTCTAAACCAGCCACAAGTGGTGTCCCACAAGGCTCGGTCCTGGGACCCCTACTGTCAGAAGTACAGGCAAACACAGGAGGACTATGGCTAACCAAGTTCACCAATGACTGCAAACTGGGAGCCATAATTGACTCTCCAGCTGACACGGACATTCTCCAAAAGGGCCTTACTGAGACGGACACCTGGTGTCAAAGTCATGGTCTCAAGCTAAATGCCAAAAAATGCATAGTCATCCCATTTGGGAAAAACAAAACACCCATGAATTACCACATAGGTGGCAGCACCCTTAATACAGAAGAGGTAATAAGAGATCTGGGGACCCAGGTAGATAGTAATCTCTCCTTTGACAATCATATTGCCAGAATAGTTAGGAAATACTTCTATGTAGCCCATCTAATTCTAAAGGGTTCGCATCTAGAAATAAAGACGTTATAGTGCCCCTCTACTCGTCACTCATCAGACTCACCATAGAGTACAATGCCCCATTTGGGATGTACCTCACAAGACACTTCCAACAGCTGGAAAGACCAGAAAAGTACCTCACCAAGAGGATTACTGGCTTCAAACATATGTCCTATGCAGCCCGACTGGAAAAGCTCCAGCTGTACTCAGTCGCATATCGCTTACTCAGAGGTGATCTCTGCCTGACTTACAAAGCCATGTTCAACTCAGAATTGATGGGCATGCTCCACCTAAAGATATCCAAGTCACTGCGAGCCACTTGCTCTAGTGAGCTAAATCTCACCACAACAATAAATAGAACATGCTGGAGGGATAGATTCCTGTCACAGAGACTACCCATGTTTTGGAACAAAATTCCTAACTATATTAGGCAGAGCCCCTCACTAACACTATTCAAGAGAAACCTTGACGAGTGGATGGGTAATAGAAAATACACCCCTGGGATCACTTCATTGGCCCTATTTGACAGAGGCTTAGTTAATTAATCAATGGGGTGCCGAAAGCTGACACAATCTGGATAGGCTTATAAATGCCCTCGGGCAGATAGCCTAATACCTACCTATGAACCTATGAACCTATGGTAATTTAAGTTGACTAGAAGTACACTTTCCTTCTGATTGGTATTTTTGTGATACTATGAGGTGCACTAGGTTTTTATGATTGCTAACTTTATACTCCTAGATTAAAAAATGGTAATATATTAGGGTAACCAAAATACTGCATGCACTACAAAGAGTTATGACTCTTTTCATTCCAATCAACTCATCTCTCAGGCTTTACTCTTAAGATGAATTTCTTGCAATGCAGATCTTAATCCCATAGGAACCTAGTTATGAATGGCATCCTGATCATTATCCCCTATATCATTGTGAGTGCTTGGTACTAAAATCATTAAGAATACTTTTAGCACTGTGAATTTAGATTCTATAGTAAATATTAATTGTAATACTATAATAAATACATAAAATAACTAATTAATGATTTATTTATTTATTTGTTTTACATTTGTTTACCGGGATAGTCCAACTGGATACATGTCCATTTTCAGCGGAGACCCAGGGAGAAAAGCTCCACAAAGACAAACTTACATAGATTACACAGAAGTTAGCAAACAATTATAAAAACAAAGTGATTATATACAATGGGTTAGTAGTGTTCCCTAGTAGGGACTCACAATTGTCATGGACAGACAATTAAAAGTAAGAGATATCAGATTGGAAGCAGAGCTTGGTGAAGTAGTTACAAGTTATGATAAGTGCAGAATGTGCTTTTAGTTTATAACTTAATCAGGGTTGGTACATGGGCATAGCCAATTCACTTTGAGATACTGTTTGAGGTTTTTTTTGAAGAGACTTTTAGAGGATTGTAGGGTTATATAGTTTGGCAACGAATTCCAGGTTTTGCCAATGAAGTTGGCAAACAGTTATTCACCAGCAGAGTTATTAGCTTTGTGGATTTGGACCAGTAGTTTATCGGCTGACCGTAGGGATCTTAGACTGCTATATGGCTTAATAATATTTTTAAGTGAGGGGGTATCCTCAGGGTGGTACAAAATTTTGTGCGCTATTAAGAGTTGATTGAATTGAATTAAGCTGGTCAGTTCTAGCCCCTCTAGTTGTTTAAGGTTCTGGCAGTGGTGGGTTCTATAGGTGGAGCCAGTGGCGAATCTGGCAATATGATTGTAGCTATGGGACAACTTACCTAGTTTGGATTTGCTGAGGTTTGAGAGTACAGGCGAGGCATATAAGAGAGCAGAGAGTAGGTGTGATCGGGTGATTGCAGTCCTAGGGAATGGGGTTAAAAATGTCTTGTTTCTATACAGTGATCCAAGCTTCTAATTGATGGCCTGTATAGTTTTGTTTACCTGTAGGTCAAATTTGAGATTATTGTCTATGATAACCCCTAGCAGTTTGGTGTGATTATCTGGGGAAATAGTAGTACCATTGTTAGATGCGACAGAGAATGAAAGTGTAGTGGATCTACTAGTGGGAGAGAAGAGTCTAAGTTTAGTTTTATTGGGGTTCAGAAGTAGGCGTTGATTGGTGAGCCAGTTCTCGATAGTGTTAAATGTATTTTGGGTTAAGATTTTCAAGTTGGATGGGGAGGTGGCTGAGCAGATGAGAGTGGAATCATTTGCGTATTGGATGCAGGTGGCTTTAGGGATAGCAGTGTGGAGGTTGTTGATAAAAATAGAGAAGAGTAGTGGACCTAATATGGACCCTTGAGGGACACTAGGTGTGAGAGATAACTGGCTGGAGAGTTTGCCCTGCCATAGTACCACCTGCTGTCTACCAGTCAGGTAGGACTGGAAACACTGGATAGCAGACATGTTGAGGGAAATAGATTTTAGTGAAAGAATGAGAAGTTCATGGTTGACCATGTAAAATGCTTTTGATAGGTCAAGAAAGAGGGCAGAGGTTAGCCTATTGTCATTCCTGTTTTGGTTTATGGCAGTAGTAAAGGAAAGGAGGGCTGAGGTGGTGCTGTGGTATGGCCTGAAACCATGCCGGGAGTCGGATAGTAAGTTATTCTGTGAAAGGCATTACATTAGTTGCTTGTGTACACATTTCTCCATTATTTTGGCTAGTGGGGAAAGAATGGCAATGGGTCTATAGCTGGATATGTCTGAGGAGCTACCACCTTTATGGAGTGGGATGATGTGAGATATTTTCCAGAGGGAGGGGATAGCATTTTCGGATAAGATTCTGTTGATGAGGATAGATATGGGATATGCAATAACATCTTCAGCTATTTGCAGGTACTCTGCAGGGAGGATGTCAGCAGCGAGAGTGGTAGGTTTTAACTTTTTTAGAAGTGTTTTGATAAAACTAGTGGATATTGGTTGGAAGCCAAATTCCGGGTGATTATTAGGTAGATTAGGCATGTGGTTTAAGTTAGAGGAGTTTAGTTGATTTGCTAGGGATTGGATTGTTTCAGTGAAAAAGTTTATTAAAGGCGCTAGCTATTGTCTCTGGGGAACTATGGGTATAGTTAGCTGGGATTGGGGTGGTGGAGTGACCTGGACAAAGTAGTTGATTTAAGCCTGCCCAGAACTTTTGAGGGTTGTTGTGGTGTTTTTGTAGGAGATTTTGGTAGAAGCTTTTTTTATCCAGTAAAATAGATTATTTTTTTGTATCATTCCTGAGTTGACAATATTTTAAATGATCAAGTGGGGCTTTGATTGTTCACAAGCTGGCCCAGGCTCTGTTTCTAGTTTTGATTTTTGCTTTGGTGTCTTTTGTGAGCCATGGTGCTGTATTTGATCTAGTTTTTATTGTACGTGCTGGAGCATGGGAATCAAGGATACTTAGGAATTTAGTGTTAAAGTGATCTATGGCCTCCTCTAATGTTAGATTTTTTTAGTTTTGACCAGTCAACTGCTTTTAATTCATTTTGGAATATAGCAGCATCAAAGTTTTTCCTGTTTCTAAATGTTTTATATTTGGGCTGGTGAGGGTTTCCTGCCTTATGTTTTATGATGTAGGTTAGACCATGGTCGCTGAGGTCATCAGAGAGAGTACCAGCTGTGTACAGTTGGGGTTGGTTATTAACTAGGATCCAGTCTAGAATACTTTCCTTGTTGGTTGGTTTGTTTATCCTAGTGGGAGAGGTTATGGTCTGTTTAAACCCAGATAAGTTTATATGAGTGAGGGGGGAGACGGAAGAGCAGGGGTGCCAGTCGGTGTTAAAATCACCAAGAACTATGGTTTCTTGGGGATAGGTAGTGGATAACCAGTAAAGGAGAGGAGATCTTCTAGGGTATTTAGGTTGTTGCCTGGTGGAATGTATGCACAGATGATGTTCAAGTGTTTGTTTTGGTTAATCTGTAGCTTGGTTATGAGGAGTTCCGCGTTATTGAATTGGGGAGGTTGAATGGTGTCTCTATTAACGGTTAGAGTATTTTTGTAAAGGACTGCTATCCCACCTCCTTTCCTTGTAGCATGATCTAACCAGTCAATATTGTTTCCTGGAGGTAGTATCTCATTGTCAGTAGTACTGGGTTTTAGCCAGGTTTCCATAAGACACATAATGTCTGGGGAGTGGGTTGCTAGGAGGGCGTGTAGGTTGGGAATCTTATTGTTAATACATCTAATATTTAGGTGAAATGCTAGGAGGGAACTAGTGGGAGTATTCATGGGTAGCTTGACTTTGGGGGTTGTGGTAGGGCAGTGGAGGTTATTGGGTGTGGGTGGGCCAGGGTTGGGATGAATGTCTCCATGTGTTATAAGGTTATAGTGACAGGATATTCTGAGCTTTAGGAGTTTGTTTATAAGCTCTATATAGTCTTTGTCTTTTGGATTATGTTTTGTGGCTGTACAGGGGTGGTATTTTATAGAGGGGGGTATATTCGGTGTGCAGGGGAAGGTAAAGTATTTGGTGGGCAGGGGAAGGTAAAGTATTTGGTGTTATGTGTGAAGTTATGGGTGTCTGTTTGACCATTTAGGTAGTGAATACCATGGTCAAGTGTTTGTTCATAGGCAGTGAGATGGTAAAATAGAAACAGTATAGGCATTTGGGTAATTATTGTTTTTTTTGCTTGTTTGCATTTTGATAGGGGGCAAGCCAAATCTGATGGCTGACTGTGCTAACAGGGTGTGGAAAAATGAGAGAGAAGGAATGGGTTAAGGGGGCAGGGTTGCTCAATGATGTGTGAGGTGCTGATTGGTACTTAGCAGGAGGGGAGTGGCAAAGTCTGGTTTAAATTTAGCACTAGTGGGGGTGGGTGGAATTTGGGGGCAGGGAGGGGAGTGGAGTGAGCAGAGCACAACGAGGGCGCATGGACTGGGGCTGACACTGACTCAGAGTTACCTTGGGCTTTTGGTTTAGTTTGTATGATTGCATGTAAGCAGTGTTGTTGGCTGTACTTTAATTTGTTGTATTCTTTTTTAATTTTACACCAATTTTCAGGCTAATTTTAATTGGATCCTAGGGGTAAACTAGCAAATGTAGTAAATAAGGAGGGAGCAAAATTACTTTATCAAATTAAAAAGTAAATGCTTGGGACTGGAACACTGTGTGACTGTAAGGCTGATTGAAAGTAGTATAGCCCAATCTAGTGGCAATTGGCTAGATCCCTTCACTGTTGTTTCGCATACACCATTAAGTCTCAACAGTTTATAAAAACTACATTGTAGTTCACCTATTACAATTGATGATCTTATAGTAAATAGAATAAATACATAAAACAACTAATGAATGATCTACCTTTTGTCTCCTTTGAAGGAAGACCTCATATAAAAAGTATTACCTTCTCTTCTTCATACACTGCTCCAGTGGAACCCACACCTCAGTCCCGGAATGCAACAGTAGGACAGGACTTGGCCAACACAATAGTAGAGGGTGCAACATCTTCCTCTGGGGCACAGATATCAGTGGATGCACTGAGCTCCCATGAGCATGAGAAGGGGAGTGGTAGCCAGCATATCAGTGGTCAGTGGCAGGGAATGCCACTGGACAATCTTCACTTTTGGGCTGAGTGTTTCCATGGCTACCACACAACACATGTGCATGGCCTACCACACAGCAAATGTGCATGGCCACCATACAGGCACAAGCTGATGCCAGCACAGATATTGCAGAGCTGGTGGGTGTGGTATGTGGTCTGCATGATGACTTCAGAGAGGACCTTGGCTATTTATGCAACACATTTGAAAGCCACCATGGGGACTCTGTATCCTGCACTGACCCATATATGGCAACACATTGGGGGTATGGCTATTTCCCACTTTTGGTGAGGAGCTCACAGTTGTTGGGTGAGGAAATAGTGTAGGTCTTGCAGTGCCATTATCTTCACATCTACTACTAGTGCTGAGGGTGGTACAGGATGCCATGGACATAGACAATGATGGAGTGCATGTGCTGAACCCCTCCATAGCAACTTCTACTATTTATACTCAAGGATCATGTCATCCTGTGTGTTTGTTGTGGATTATGCCAGTGAGAATCCTCAGAGAGAGCACATACATGGTCAGCTGGGCCTGTTGCAGAGAGTTCCATGTAGTGCAGTATCTTCTTCAAGAACTATGTCCCTGCAGATACCTGCACACCCATCAGCACCAACCATTTCTGCACAGGTACACCACACAAGAGACACCATGGACTTCCTGTCTCATCACTTTTGCCAGGCTATGACATTTACAGGCACCAACAGTAGCCTTCCAGATGTCCATTGCCACCTGTCACATTAATAACAACAATAATAATAATAACAATGATAATAATAATGAAAGAAAAAAATATATATATACATATGTGTGTGTGTGTGTGTGTGTGTGTGTGTGTGTGTGTGTGTGTGTGTGTGTGTGTGTGTATTGAATATAAATAAAATGACAACTGTGCCCTTCCCTTAGTATTCTTTTTCAGGGTAATGTGTGCCTGATGCACAGTGTGGCCAGTCAATACATGGTACGGTATAGCCTGGTATTGGTTTGCATATATCACTGTCAGTTTTTGTTATATCTATTCTGGACCATAGTTGTGAATCAGATGTGACCTCTTAGCCAGAGCAATAATATACTGCACCTGCTTTTGCTTCAAATGGTCATCCCTGCAGCCACCTTCTCCATGGCTCCTCAACAGGCGTCTCCTTTATTGTTGGTTCTGGCACTTCCTGTTCCACAGTACACTGCTGTATATGCCTGCATAGTAACACGTATAATACTGATCACACAACAATTAATATACTGCTTGATACTGGATAGTAATGTAAACATCTAGACAGAGGAAGTGGGTCTTCATCATAATAATCGTCATTATCATCAGCCCCCTTTTTCCCATTTTCTATATGGGGTTGGAGTGTTGTGTCACTTGTTGCCATCTCACGCTATTCAATGACACTCTCCTACCTTCTACAACACTCAAGCCTGGTTGTCACAGGTCTTCTCTCACACAATCCATCCACCTCTTTGCTAGATGTCCTCATTTCCTCTTGTCTTCTTTCTCTCTGTCTCAAATCTTCACTAAATTGTCTTCTTCTTTCCTGTACACGTACCTGAACCACCATAATCTGTTCTCTTTGACCTTTTCTGCAATTGGAGCTACTTTGACTTCTGCTTCTATGTCCTCATGTCTTCATCTGTCCCACAGCGTGCATCCTAACACCCATCTGAGGGATGTCATCTCCATCACCTCTACCTTCCTCAACTGCTCTGGCTTTACTGCCCAGGTTTCTGTACCATACAGTAGTACTGACTGCACCACTGTTTTGTACACCTTACTTTTCTGCTTCTTTGACATTCTTCTGTCATATACTACACCTGGCACTCTGTGCCAATTGGCCACAGCCCCTCTGATTGTAGCTTTGATCTCTTCATTCAAACTTCCCTTCTCCTCAACCATCCCTCTCAGATAATTGAAGCTGTTAACCTGTTCCACTGTTTTCCCCTCTGTCCTGATTCTCAGCTTCTTCTATTTTCCCTCATTTGCTGCCATTACAACTTTCTTATCTGTACTCAGTTTCATCCTACGTGCCTTCAGTTTTGTATTCCATTCCCTACCCTTTGCTGAAGTTCTTGCTCAGAGTATGCCTGTAATCCAGCATTGTCTGCATACAGCAGCTTTGTTGACCTGTCCCCTCTGACCTGTTTGCTAATGTGAGAAAAAACAGACAATATTCCTGCGTTGACCACCATGGAGCTAGAAGATAGCGTTGAAACCTTAATGTTGGAAATTTAAAATTTTTAAAATATTTTAAACATCTATGTACCTATCAGGAACATTTATTTTGGATACGCCTTCAGTAGCTTCAATTCATTAAACACTTAAAGAGCAAGCCTTCCTCAGATAATCAACTAATGGATATATGCCTATTTTTTAACACAGGTTTAAGGGGAACTATAGCATTTAACCCTGGATACTTGTGTGCTCAAAGGTTAGTGATCCATTTTATTTCTCGGGTTTCTGTTAGATTCTTTACATCTCCTCCTCTGGGACTTGGTATAATTATATCCACAGCTTGGAAGTAGAAAGAATGTGTAGGAAAACATTTCACATGGTTGGCCAAGCTATTTTGAACTTCTTCATTTAAAATATCTCTAAGGTGCCATAAAATATGGTCCTTGAAGCATTGGTGTGTTTTCCCTATATAAAATGCTGTACACTGTTTACAGGTCGCTAAGTATACTAGATGTTTGGTGTTACATGTGGCAGATACCTTGAAATTATATTCTTTGCCATTTACTGGATGCCTAAATCCTGGAACAGGATTAATATGAGGGCATGCTTTGCATCTCCCACATTTTCTCATTCCTGTGGGTTCAGGGAATCTTTTATGATGACCATCTTTATGGCAAAGTAACTGTTTCAAGTTCTTTTTATTTTTATAAACAAATCTTGTTTTTTCTCCCACTAATGCTTTAAGCTTCTCATCTTCCAGGAGTATCAGACAATATTTATTAATAATTTCACAAATTTGCTGATTATCTGAGCTGTAGGTGAGCAGACAATTAATCTTCTGCCCTTGCTGGTTCTCCTGGGGTTTAGCTTTGTGTTCATCATCAGATGCTGTTAAATAGTAGGGACAACCTTTAGTCTTTCTGAGGGTGTTATGTTCTATTGGTTTATTCAGATCTGATTCTTTATAGCCTCTCTTTTTAAGATGTCCTTTGAGCAACTCACATTCCTTCTTAAATATATCTTCCTCAGAGCATAACCTACATAGGCGCATCCTTTGATTTTCCATTATATTCTTGTAGATATGACTTGGGTGCATACCATGGCGATATAAATAATGGTTATGCCAAGTTTTCTTGTGATTTACTCCTGTTCTGAGACCTTGCGTGACATCATAGCTAATTTTAACATCCAAAAAGTCAATCTCTTTATCTGAGTATTTAACTGAAAATTTAAGGAACTCTGTGGTAGAGTGCAAATAGTCTATGAATGCTTGCAGATCTGTGACCTGCCCCATCCACACAATAAAAGTATCATCCAGAAAGCACCCATAATATAATAAATGACTTCTCCATGGATTCCTCGAGCATATTATATTTTGCTGTTCCCAATATGCAAGTACCAAGTTTGAATAGGTGTTGGCACATGGTGTGCCCATTGCCACCCCCCATGTTTGTAAGTAGCACTTATCACCATAAAGAAAAATGTTGTTGTGAAAAATGATATCTAATAAGTGACAAATAATGTCAGCTTTAAATTTCAGTTCATGTGCTAAAGATCTTACTGCTTCGATCCCATAGTCATGAGGTATTACCGTGAAAAGATTGTTAACATCCAATGTTACCAAGAGCACCTTAATTCCCTGTTGGATTGCATTCATTTTATCTGATAGGTGTCTTAAAAAAGCACCAGTATCTCCGATTATGGAATGTATTCTTGATAGCTGCTGCTTTAACTCATTCTCAACATACATGGAGAGGGGTTCAGTCACCCAACCTCGTCCCGCCACAATTGGTCTTAATGGTGGGTCCTCTGGGTGTTTATGGATCTTTGGCAAGCCACTTATAGTTGGAATAATGGGATGGTCCACACTAAAAAAAATTGTACAGTTCTTGGTTAATCCTACACTCTATGAATAAGGCATAGAGATAATCATTTACTTGTTTTATTTTTCTTTCCCGTACATTTTGGGATATAACTTCATACGTTCTGTTATCCTGTAACAAGGATAGCATCTTTTTTCTGTACCATTCAGCTCCCATTACCACAATGCTCCACCCTTATCAGCCGGTTTAAACACTAAGTCCTGCCTTTGTTGTAACTTGGATAGTGCTTTACTCTCATCTGATGTCATATTCATAAAGTGCCTTTTGTTCATCTGGTTATCCCTAAGTTTCCCTACTTCATTTTCACATAGGTGGACAAATGTTTCCATGGTGGGATGATTAACTGGAACAAATGGACTTGGTTTTCTGTATGTCCGTTCATTAGTAGAAGAGCTATTCCCAAAAATCGATTTTAGAGTTAAATTCCTACCAAACATTTTTATATCAACATAAAACTCATTTAGGTCAGAAGTTAATGAAGGAATAAATGTCAGTCCTTTAGACAAAATACTAATACTTGCTTTATCCAGGTGTTCAATCGACAAGTTAATCACCAAGGACTGTTCTTCTGGAATCTCTATTAAAATGTCTTCCTTTTTCTTTCTTGACTCTGAGTTCGACCAGTTCTCTGAAACCTGTCTCTTACTGGGTCAGGAAATTCGTAGTGAAAAGGTTAGCCCCTACCTTCGGTATAAACATAAACACCCGGAGGACCCACCATTAAGACCAATTGTGGCGGGACGAGGTTGGGTGACTGAACCCCTCTCCATGTATGTTGAGAATGAGTTAAAGCAGCCACTATCAAGAATACATTCCATAATCGGAGGTACTGGTACTTTTTTAAGACACATATCAGATAAAATGAATGCAATCCAACAGGGAATTAAGGTGCTCTTGGTAGCATTGGAAGGTCATAGATCTGCAAGCATTCATAGACTATTTGCACTCTATCACAGAGTTCCTTAAATTTTCAGTTAAATACTCAGATAAAGAGATTGACTTTTTGGATGTAAAAATTAGTTATGATGTCACGCAAGGTCTCAGAACAGGAGTATATCACAAGGAAACTTGGCATAACCATTATTTGTATCGCCATAGTATGTACCCAAGTCATATCTACAAGAATATAATGGAAAATCAAAGGGTGCAGCTATCGAGGTTATGCACTGAGGAAGATATATTTAAGAAGGAATGTGAGTTGCTCAAAGGACATCTTAGAAAGAGAGGCTATAAAGAATCAGATCTGAATAAACCAATAGAACATAACACCCTCAGAAAGACTAAAGGTTGTCCCTACTATTTAACAGCATTTGATGATGAACACAAAGCTAAACCCCAGGAGAACCAGCAAGGGCAGAAGATTAATTGTCTGCTCACCTACAGCTCAGATAATCAGCAAATTTGTGAAATTATTAATAAATATTGGCCGATACTCCTGGAAGATGAGAAGCTTAAAGCATTAGTGGGAGAAAAAACAAGATTTGTTTATAAAAATAAAAAGAACTTGAAACAGTTACTTTGCCATAAAGATGGTCATCATAAAAGATTCCCTGAACCCACAGGAATGAGAAAATGTGGGAGATGCAAAGCATGCCCTCATATTAATCCTGTTCCAGGATTTAGGCATCCAGTAAATGGCAAAGAATATAATTTCAAGGTATCTAACACACAACACCAAACATCTAGTATACTTAGTGACCTGTAAACAGTGTACAGCATTTTATATAGGGAAAATGGACCAATGCTTCAAGGATCATATTTTAAAGCACCTTATAGATATTTTACATGAAGAAGTTCAAAATAGCTTGGCCAACCATGTGAAATGTTTTCCTACACATTCTTTCTACTTCCAAGCTGTGGATATAATTATACCAAGTCCCAGAGGAGGAGATGTAAAGAGTGTAACAGAAACCCGAGAAATAGAATGGATCACTAACCTTGGAGCACACAAGTATCCAGGGTTAAATGCTGTAGATCCCCTTAAACCTGTGTTAAAAATAGGCATATATCCGTTAGTTGATTATCTGAGGAAGGCTTGCTCTTTAAGTCTTTAATGAATTGAAGCTACTGAAGGCGTGTCCATAATAAATGTTCCTGATAGGTATATAGATGTTTAAAACATTCAGCACAAACCTAAAAGATTTACTGAACTGAAGAAGGCCTGAATTGGCTGAAAGCACTTTTCTTCTTTTTTACCTTTTGGTTTTAAATGGAGTTTTATTTTTAAATAAAGCCTAAAGTTTTACATTTTCAACATTAAGGTTTCAACGCTATCTTCTAGCTCCATGGTGGTCAACTCACAAATATTTTCTGTTTTTTTCTCACTTATTTGCACCTGGGAAAACCTTTAGCAGCTAAGGAAGTTTTTTTCTGTCATTGTTTGCTAATGTAGTCCATCACCAGTATGAACAGCATTGGACTCAGAGCTGAACCCTAATGCACATCCACTCCCACTGGAAACTCCTCTGTAAGACTGAACACTATTTGTACTTGAGTCATTGGATCCTTGTACATAGCCTGCACTAATTCTGCCAATATTTCTGGAACTTAAAACCACCACAGAGCTGCCCAAATCAGCTTTCTTGAGATCTTGTCATATGCTTTAGGAATGCCCAGTTGGACTCTTTCCTCATTTCTAGCTTCTTCTCAAGTATCTGTCTCACTGCAAACATCAGGTTGGTTGTGCTGCATCCTGATCTGAATCCAGAATGCTCATTTCCCATTTACTTTCTACTACTTCATGTATTCATTTATCACTCACCCTTTAGAGAACTTTCATGCAGTGTAATAGGAGTTTGATACCTGTATACTGCCACAGCTGGGATTGTCCCCTTTGTTCTTGAATATGGGCACTAGTATGCTTATTCTCCAATCATCTGGGATATGTCTTTCTTTCCATATTGTTATGACTACCCTCAGGAGCCATTTCTCCCCTATCTCACCCAACATCTTTATCATATCTGCTGTGACCTCATCTGAGCCTGCTGCTTTCCCTGATTTCATTTTCTTTAGTGCTCTTCTTACTTCTTCTAGGGTGGGCTTCTCCTCTTCTGTCACTATAGGCTGTGTTTGGGGCAGTACATCTTCTGCTGGGTTTCTTCATTCAGAAGGTACTGGAAGTACTCCTTTCATATGCCTTTGATGTCCTGTGGACTGGTGAGCAGGTTGTTGCTGGCATCCGTTATGAAGAGTGTCTATCTTCTTTATCTTTCTGCCTTTGCCTAGCAACTTGATAGAGTTTGTTTGTGCCATCTACTTTTCTATTTTCTTTTCTATCTCCCACTTTTTCTTGCAGTCCTTCTTTCTTTTGATGACTTCCTGGACCTCTGCATATACCAGCTTTCCTTATGCACCTTACTTTCATACCTGGCTCAGCCACATATCTGTCCTGCAGCCCTTATACATGCTGTTTTGAGGCACTGCCATTCTTCCTCAACTTCACCAATTTCCTGTTCTTCTTGAGGTGCTAGAGCCCTGAGTAATTCCTTGAAATGTTGTGCTTTCTCTTCAGTCAACTTCCAGGTCTTCAGTCTAGTCTTTGCTGACCTTAGAGAATTCTCTGACCACTGCTTGCAGCTGATTGTGGCAAACAGGAATTTATGCTGTAGACTGACTGTTTCACAGGGGATGAGTTTACAATCTCTGATTCTATCCCCGTGCTCTTTCCTTACTAGGAGAAAGTCTACCTGAGTTGCATGTTGGCCACTTTTGTATGTCAGCTTGTGATTGTCTTGCTGATCCATGTGTTGGCTATCATCAAGCCAATTGCCAGAAAGAAGTCTAGAATGGCTTCTCCTTCTTTATTCCTGCTACCCCACCTATGTGGACCTAGACTGTCTTCATATTCTGTTCTGTCTGTCCTGATATGTGCATTCAAGTAGCCCATTATCAACACCAATTCCTGTTGTCCTGCTTTGACTAGCTGGTCCTGCAACTGCTGTCTGAATGCACCTTTTTCCTCACTATTACGACATGATGTGGGACATAGGCTGTGATTATGAATAATGCTCTATCATTATACTGAAGTTTAATTGACATAAGTCTCTCACTAATTCTAATCCCTAGAGAAGCTGGGTGGGGCTAAGTATCTTACTTACCAAGGGTTACTGGCAGGTGCCCTTGACTCCCAGTGCTAGAGAGAGGTCAGCCTTTGTGACTCTTTTTGGTTTGTATGTGTTCACAAAGATGCCCTTTGGGATGAAAAATGCCCCAGCGACTTTCCAGAGGCTGGTCGATCATATCCTAGCAGGAGCAGGAGGGTTTACCCTTGCTTACCTACATGATATTGTCATCTACTGCTGTAGGTGCTGGTCATACTACAGACGGCAGGGTTGACCATTAAGTCCAGCAAATGTCAGGTGGGTATGGCAGAGGTCTCCTACCTGGGACATAGAGTGAGGAGTGGTAAGATAAGGCCAAAACCTGCCAAAGTGGAAGCCATTCAAACATGGCCTGTGCCCATTACCAAAATGCAGGTGAGGGCATTCTTAGGGAGACCAGGGTACTACAGAAAGTTTGTCCCCAGTTATAGTACCATAGCTGCTCCCCTCACAGACCTGACAAGGAAACATAGGCCAGATTAGGTAGTGTGGACCCTAGCCATTCCAGAAGCTTAAAGAAGCATTGGGAGGACCCCCTGTGTTAGCCAGTCCAGATTACAGCAAAGAATTTGTTGTGCAGGTGGATGCTTTGAACCATGGGGTGTGGGCTGTACCTAGCCAGATTTCTTCAGAGGGAGAAGAGCACTCAGTGGTTTATCTCAGTTGCAGCCTCTAACTCAGGGAGGAATGCTATGCAGCTGTAGAAAAGGAATGTCTAGCCATAGTGTGGGCATTACAGAAACTTCAGCCTTATCTGTATGGAAATAAATTCACTGTAGTTACAGATCACAATCCCCTAACATGGTTACATTGAGCCAGCCAGCAAAGGGCCAAGTTGCTAAGGTGGCACCTAGGGTTGCAAGCATATGATATGTCAGTGCAACACCACAGTGGGATTAGCAAGGCCAACACAGATGGGCTGTCAAGATAAGGAATGGGGTAAGGTATACCCAGATAGACCTAACTGTCTCAAGCAACATTTCTCAAGGATCACTTGAAAAACTAGCTTGAATTCTCTGGGGGGAGGGGAGAATTGTGAAGGCTGCCAGCCTAGCTAGATAGAATTTTGTAAATAATTCTGTGGCATTGTAAATATTAATATGATCCATCGGCTTGTGTAACAAATGTAAGAAAACTGTATTATGTTCTGAAGCTTTCAAAAATGTAACCACAGTGCACCTTGCTGGAAGAAAGCTGATAAGGAAATTATTTTATGACTGTGTTTGATCTCAAACTTGGAGACAGGATGCCTGAGCTAGAAATTATTTCTATTGTGCTAAGACAGAGATCATTTCTAGGTTTCACATGTAAAGTGTCTTTTATTGCTGTGACTTGCTGGCAGGTGCAGATCAAAGAAATGTTAATGTTTGAGTTCTGTTAGCCTGTGAACTAAATCAGAGAAGAGACAAGAATGATGTAATATGAAATGACTCAGCAGTACTGTGTATTATCAATTTAAGGACAGAAAGAAAGAATAACATTTTGTAATTTGTTCTGAAGCTGACAACAACTCACCAGCACTTTGCCTTGTAAGTAGAATTTAGAACATAATTTCTCTTAGAGACAGATAGGAATATAGCCAGATTAGTCTAGCTGTTTTCTATATTTATATCAGACTATCCTACAATATTGTTTTAAATTATTTTCCTGTGATTTCTGAACTCTCTATTATCACTGTGTTGAAATGATGAGTATTGTCTTGTGTTTTTATTATTTATTATTAAATATTTTTAAAACTTTCGACTGTGGCTGTTTTGGGTAGAGATAATTTAAGCTCTCAGAGTACTTGCATGTATTTGGTGATACAGTATAAGCCACTCCAATAGTCTTAGCAGTAGGTTACACTTACTATTTGGATGACAGTAATAGCACACAGTGGAACTGGTCATCCTTTGGGAAGGGCCTTATAGTAGCTGATAAGTAGTGGTTGGTGGCAGTGATTTCTACCTTATAGTCTGGGCAGGAGGGGGCATAGCTGGCGAACCTGTGCCAGCCTTCCCCAGGAGTGTCTGTGTGTTTGCATATAATTCATATCTCAAAGTGTGTTTGTGTATGTGTGTGTCAGCTACTTCGCCAGGGAAAGAAGCAATGGTTGGACAGAGAGGGTGCTGGAAGTTTTGGCTTGGCCACTCAACTTAGATCTGTACCCTATAGCTGTGCCAGTGGGGAGTCTTATTGGGGATCTGGAGAGAAAGGAAGAAACCAGCCCAGACTGACTGTGATCTATGTGTGCTCTTAAGTGAAATTGTACTTTACTGTGAGTGTACTTGTTATCCTTCCCAATGTGCAGGCTCCTCATTGGTGCTAGTGGTGAGGATTGAGGCTCCTTGATTACTGGACCAGTATATGAGCATCACAAGTCTAAATAAATGTTTAACATTGTTTGGTGTCTGTGACAGAGCAGTGTTGTATGTATTTTATACCATAGTGTGTGGGTTTCTTATTGGTGGCATTAGCCGTGGCTACAGGGCACATTATACATTGTTAGTAAGATGAAATAACCCTACATAAATTACTGATATAGGTTGCTCACATGCCAGATAAGCAACTCTTGGGCACTGCCTGGATGGCGCACTGACGCATTGCAAATTATGTACTATTCATTGTAGACCACCTTGAAATGGAATCTCTTTCAACTGATAAACTTTTCCCCTGTTCCCCAGGTGAGACTTTGATAGTAATGTGGGAGCAGTTGATGGCTTCTAGCACCTCAAAGTGAAATAAGCTACATGTTAAGATGTCCACATGGAGTTGTTTCCCCTCTCTTTGGTATGTGAGAATCAAATATGCTTCCCCACATAATGTAGCAAGGCATGAAGAAACTAGTAAAGTATTCTTGAGGCAGATGCTTGGGATGCATCCATTCTATCCATGTTGGTTATTGGAAGGTCACTATAGTCATAACTATCAAAACTACACATAAACTTTGCTTTCTGCAGGAATGGTATTCCATGCATCCCATGATTTTGCGTGTGAGGGTGACACAGCTGTATTAACTCATGCATAGTGCCTCTATCCACACAGTACAAGTCTACTATTTCTGTTTCATGGAGGGATTGAAATGTTAGGAACAGCCAAGCTACTCTGCAGCACAGTGGCACACACCTGCATGGTTACTGGCTGTGAGACTGACCTTGTTCATATGTATTCATACTAAACATGCTGCTACTCAAATCATGATTTTGCTGTCTCTGGTGGCCACACTTCATTGCACAATTTTTATACATTTTTCAAAAAATGTTCTGCTATATTGTTCACACCCATTTGCAGCCACAATCACCCTTATAATAAAGTCAGGCATTTCCAGCTCATTATATGCTCATTTGCATAGTATGCTGGCAGTGATATTTTGCAGCTTAGTCAGGATGTGTTATTTTTATCTCTGAATCATCCTCATCTTGTATTCCATCACTCAGACAATTTCACCTTCTACATAGCTTTGTTTGTTTCTGAAGCCCCTACATTTTAATCTCTCTTATGCTTCTTGTAGCATGCTTTGATTTCAGTTTCTTCCTTTTTTGTAGCATTTCCCCATATTGTAACATTTATTTTTATTTATTTTATTTACAGTTGTTATCCAGGTTAGTCCCACTAGTTTAATGGCTTCTTTTCAGGGAAACCCATAGTAGTATTCATACTTGGCCAGGGCAATGCAGATCTTCCCCTACTCTTTCTGAGCACTAGGTGGTGATAGAGGGCTGTCAGTACTGCTTACAGAATTCTAAGATGGAGGAGGAAAGGATTTCACAGCACAGTGGAGTACTAAAAAATACTGAAATATCACAGACACTGTAAAAGAGGAAATCATTGTTATGGAATTGGAGGAAGGAGGTTTGGAAACTCCTCTGTTGATGGAGATGATTGATCAAGATTAGCCAAATGCTGATGAAGAAGTAAGCTAGAGTAATATGGTGGATGGTGTGCTAGGAGAAGTAACAGTTGAGGTATTGCTTGCTAGATGAATCAGGAATGGGAGCTGGATTACTAGAATGTTCTGATTACAGTTTAGGGTTATGCTTGGCCAGTGGAGTAGCTGGTTTTAAATTCATGCCCTGCAACAGGGTTTTGTTGTGAGCAGAAAAAAACTTTCACATATGCATTAATGGTAAATAAAACAAAGAACGTTGCTGTGAATGAAACTGAAAGAATACAAGGACTGCTACAAGGACAACAAATCCAGAACAGATGACATGTGGTTATGATCAACAAAAATAACAGTGATATTATTAACGTATTATTTTGAATGAGGTTTAAATTTCAGGATGTAAGAGCATAATACACTTAGGAACAGAAGACTGTTGTGAAGTTACTTTTGACACTTTCTTACTTAAAAAATTTATGAATGAAGTGAAGAAAAATAGCTAATTTACACCATGTTATGAGTATATTTTTCAGAACTTGGGACTGCAGTTAGTTCAGAACATTTGACATAGAGAAACTTGAGTTAAATGTCTTTTGTTACAGTTTGTTTGCAAAAATGTGCATGAGATTAAAAAATACGATAAAATAAATGTTTGGATAGGAAGGTAGAAGGTATGGATGACACTGGATGTGCAAGAGGGAAAAATGCAGCATATTTGAAACGTCATAACTGTGAATGAGAAACAGGAAACAATCTGGTATTGTAGTCAACCTAAAGCAAGAGTGTTGTTTTTTTTTTGGGGGGGGGGGATAAGAAGCACATGGAATAAAACTGTACTAGAAGAAGATAGGTTAATGCTGGGAAGGGGGAACTATAACAAAAAAATGTAGGCCTAAGTGCAGACAGTGCAACAAATTTGGACAATTTTAGTTTGAATGTCCATTACTAGAAAATGAACAGAAAAACTGTTATCGGAAGATAAATGAAGAAAAAATATACCTAGTATGGAGAAGGATGGTGGGAATGAGATAGGGAAATGTTTTACAAATAGAAAGTATTACAGTGCAAGGTTAAAAAAAGGTATGTAGGACTAGGAAGTGAAGGAGGGGAAGAGGTAGATTTTGAGACTGGATGTTAGAATGAGGGTATTCTTAATAAATTAACTATAGTACATTAAGGTAGAATAATAGGCCTGAAAATACAGAGTCAGACATGTATACATTTAGTTTCAGGGAAAGACAATTCATTAGACAGGAAAGACAAAGCATGAGATGTGCAGAAATACAGAAATATAGAATGTTCCTTCCTCAAGTGAAAGACGTATGTGCAATGGAATGCTAGATAATGAGGCACATACAAGACAAGGCTTGGAAATCAAGGCAACAAAGGCTAAAGAGGTGTGAAAAGCATTAGAGGGTTTTGGTTTTATTGGGAAATACTCCAGATACAGTCAGTGAAGTAAGTTAGTTAGTTCAGACTGACATACAGAAAAGATTAATTATACAATGATTGGTCAGTAATATTCCAAAATGAGCATGCTGATTGGTCAGCCCAATCAATTTGCCCATTGTAAATCCTAGCATATACCAATGGAAAAAGGTCCGGTTGCCCAGACCTTGGTTTTATTGGAAATACTTCAGATACTTCAGATACAGTCAGTGTAAGTCAGTTAGTTCAGACTGACATACAGAAAAGATTATTTATACAATGATTGGTCATTAATATTCCAAAATGAGCACGCTGATTGGTCAATCCAATCAGTGTGCCCATTGTAAATCCTAGTATATACCAATGGAAAAAGGTTCAGTCGCCCGGACCTTTTTCCTTTGCTATATACTCTAACTTTTTTTTTTTAAACAAAAAAAAAAATGTAATCCGAACTACAGACAGCAGAGACACAGGATGGAGAAAATATTAGGAAAATCAGGTACATTATCCTCCATTCTGTCTCTCTTCTACCCCTAAACTGCTCAAAACTTTTTTTTTAATTAAAAAAAAAAGAAAACAAAAACAGAGCAACAGAGACCTTCTTTTCTCCATTGCTTTCTTTCCAAGGCACTGGTGTACTGGGTATGCATGGGAATGCAAGTCCCATATGCATGCTCAGTACATCAAAAAAAGCAACAGGATCAACAACATGTCAGCCATGGAAGGACAGCACGGTGCCATTATACAAAGACATTATTTAAGAAAAGTAAGTATTTCTTTTCTTAAATAATGTCATTGTATAATAGCAATAACTGACTCCATGGTGTGATATATTAAGATTTACCCATGGTTGGTTTTGCCCTCGTGATTAAACCACACTGACCATGGGTAAATCTTAATATACCATTCCAACATTGTTGGCTATTGCCTAAATATCCAGCATTTTAGAATACGAGTTAGCTTTTGGACATATATGTAAAAGTTTCTACAATACAGACGCTCGAGCCTGAGTACAGAAGACAGGTCAAATAAAGACTGTTTCCATTTATATTATTCAGGAGAATCAGAATATATGTGTAGAAACTTTGGATATATTTAGCAGCACTGTTATTACTAACCAGCATTCCAGCATTTTTACAGACTATTATCGGCACTGTTAATGAAGACAGTATTCAGATATTGTAAACATCTAATGAAGCCTTATTAACTGAACTAAAGTGCTTGCAGAATTCATTCTGGAAAGTACAAAAGACTTGGCCCATAAAGGAGAGAGTGACACCTGTTCAGCACAAGTTTGGTTAATTAACAGATAAAGGGCAGGATTCACGAAGGCATGCACGGAGTGTAAGAGACGTGTAACACTCCATGCAAGCCTCGCGATCCAGGAACAGCCCTAAACTCCGTGTAAGAGACCAGCTAAAACGTCTCTTACACGGACTGGGCGTGGACATGCTAAACACCTCACTTGCAGCCAAAAGGTATGCAAATGAGGTATATTAGCGATCCACAAAGCAGAAACCAGTCCGTGTAAGAGACGTTTTGCAGAAATGTACTCAGTTGACAACTGAGTGCGTTTCTAAATTCCTAACGGAGCCATGTCAGCTCCAAATAAAGGGTGCATATGTGACAGGCAGCATGCCAATGGCCAAATATGTGGCCATTGGCAAGGTAACCCGATGCAAAAATAATAAAAATATAATTTTTTTTCGCCGATGTTTAAACCCAGCGCAGCCCAGCATAAGCGGGCTGCGCTGTATAAAACATAAAAAAGAAGGTTATAAACCCACAAATGTGGGTTTCATGCAATACATGGAATGACAATGCAGGGACCAGCAGACCAAAAACAACATGGCCACCGTGTAGTGGTTGCTAAAGGGGAAGCTGAGTCTAAGACATGTAACTAAGCATTAGTAGGCAATCTCATGTAAATGAGGGTTAGGATACTGAATCTCACAGTCACATAGCAAATGAGCACAGTCTGAGTAGTGTAAGAGATACATAAGGGGGAGGAATAGAGTAGGAGATAGGTGACATCACAGGGGAATGGTAGAAAGAAATGCAGTTCATTGGAGGTCAGTGTAACATGACAGATGACAGACACAGATCATGGAAAGAGGTGTGCCACTAGATAAGTCAGGGAAAGTCAAGAAATGGAAGGTGTACACTGTTACTTACACCAAAGTTTCTTGCTGGGTGCATGCTTGCGTGTGCGCCATGAAGCCTTGAGTAGGGCAGTGTCTGGCGTGTAAGGCAAACTGAGCATGTGGGAGCATTTTGGGAGATGTTTAACACTGTTTGCGCTGGTGTGCGTGCGTGTAGGGCAGGCTGAGCATGTTGGAGGCTGTTGGCAGATGTGTAACAGTGTTTGCGTGGGTGTGCACACGTTTTAACCTAAATAAGTAGATTCTGAACCGTGTAAGCACGTGTGTGCGCGTGTAAGCCACTGTGAGCGTGTTTCTGCTGGTATGCACGTTGCTCCCCCCTGAGGAAACAGAAAGGAAAAAGGAAGCAACAGAATTAATAGGAAGCTAGCAGGGATAACTGCTGAAGCTAGCAGGTGAAAACAATTAGAAGCAGGCAATTACACAGGCAGAATAGTAGCCCAGCCCAGCACTTAAAACTCTGCAAACAGTAGTGCAGGATGTTTCTCTTAAGAGACACTGCAAGACAGGAGTAAGCTAATAGAAGTGAAAACTGAAAAAGCTTCACTCAGAGCAGAAATGTTAGGGGCTGCCATAGCTGTCATAATGAGACATAGGCGACTTGCTGAGGGTGGTGACAATGCAGATGGTGCCAGACAACCCACAGTGAGGAGGCGGAGAAGAGTGTACAGGCCCAGGGTCACCTACCATGGGTTACATGAGCTGGAGATAGTAGAGCGTTATAGAGTGGACAGAGAGCTCCTGCAGCAAATTGTTGAGCTGTGCAGGCCACGCCTCACACACAGAACCAACAGAGGGGAACCCATCCCAGTGGAAACCAAGGTATGTGTTGGCCTAAGAATACTAGCAACAGGTACCTTCCAGAGACCAACTGGCGATATGATGGGGATATCACAGGCATCAGCCTCCAGGGTACTGCACCAGTTCCTGGATGCCATGTCAGCACATGTTGGTGATCATGTTTATTTCCCCAATGCTCGTGAGGTATTGGTCAGCAATATGCATCTCTTCCAGCAAATAGCGGAATACCCTGAAGTAGTGGGTGCAATAGACTGCATGCACATACGCATCTGCATCAAAGCACCAGCTGGTGAGCGGGGTAGGGCCTACATTAACTGCAAGGGCTTCCCCTCCATCAACTGCCAGGTCATGTGTGATGCCCAGGGCATAATAATGAATGTGTGTGCTGGCTGCCCTGGGAGTTACCACGATTCCCACATCTGGCATTTGACCCAGCTGTACCAGACATTTGCCAATGGGGACATCCCACACGGACACCTAGTGGGGGATGCAGGTTATGCACTGGAGCCGTGGCTGATGACACCCATCAGAAATGCACACACACCTGAACAGGAATGCCATAATGAGGCACATGCACAAACACGTAATGTAATAGAGCATGTGTTTGGGCTGCTCAAGTCACGGTTCCGGTGTCTGGACACATCTGGTGGAGCCTTGCAGTACACACCAACTACATGTACCCAAATTGTCATGGTATGTGCTATGCTACATAATATGATCTTGCGAAAACAGCTGCAGCAGGACCAGCATAGGGCTGGGCCAAACAGCCCACCATTGCCAAGGCCATCACAGGCAGGCGTGACTCGGAGGAGGAACAACCTGAGCCTGCCCCAGTAGGCAGAAGGAGGCATGCCCAGTATGCCCTGGCCTTGGCAAAGAGGCAACGCATAGCACATACACTGGCTCAGTAGGAACCCTGGGAATGATACCCCTCTGACTCACTCAAATAATAACATGGATGCCTAAAATGACATGACCTGCTCACAAACATGTACAGGGAAGTGTAATATGCGCATCCGACAGAGGCAGCCCTGCAGCACCACCTGAGGCATGAATGCCATGTGTTAAGTAATGTAACACCATGTACTATATGCACACCTGAGCACCCTGACTAACATCCACCCTCACCAAGCATGAAGCCACAAAATGACGATGGGATGATCAAGTGCAATAACTGGCTGAAGTAATGCAGTTAGTCAAAGGGGAGCCAATGTGTTTCAGGCTGGGAAGACATGCGGAGCATGACATGATGCACCACCTGCTAGGGGTGGCATGCACCTATCATTCCATGCCCCATGGATACTGGCAAAGGCTGTCAGTACCCACAGCATGCCCTGAATAGGTAAGTCTCAAAACACAAACCCACCTTCATAGGTACCACAAGGGATAGGAACCTAGATGTAATGCTACCCAATGCCAGAAGTCTAAACAGCAAGATGTGTGCAGTGTAAATGCACACAGTATGGAGAATGTAGATACCAGTCCTGTAATAGGGAACTGGGTCAAGGCTCACATCAGCACCCTAACACTACCAGGTCACACCTCATACTGTGCTGTACAGCCACAAAACATGGAACAAGCTACAAAAGGAGGGTGACTAGCAATAAATGTCAAGGATAACCACACCCCCATGTTGGTACCACAACAAGAAGCAGCATGGATTAGCCATGGTCAAATACCAATGGCTAAAACCGCCTCCCAGTATATAGCCTGCTGCAGACTACTGTCCTAATACCAGGAACTGCACCTGGCCTAGGTTGGAATACATGAATATCAAGCCCCCCAAACCACATTATATTGCTTGACTGAAAATACCCAGACATACACTGGGAGCATTATACTAGCACCAACACAGTAGGAGAAAAGTTCCCAGAATCCATAAACCAAAATGCCCAGGAACAACGTACCACTCCCACAAGAGGGGTAAGCATACTGGATGTGATAATCAGCAACATGTGTACTGGATGGCAAGATGAGAAGTGTATCCCTCACTGGTAAGACCAGACCATAGAGTAATCACACTGGATATACACATCTTGACCCCAGTCCCTGGCCAGAATACCACAGTGAAAAACATGTGTAAAGCATAGGTTGCAGCCCTCCAAACTGATGTTGAATCCACGAAAGGCCCTGTGCAAGTGCAGAATATGGGACACACTGCAGAACATGTTATACAGGCATTCCATGAACACAGCCAGGAATGCTTGGAGTATGCAATCACAAATAACAACAACACACAATGCCATACACGCAGACATCTGGCATGCTGGACTCCAGCCATTACCAAACCATGCAAGAGAATGAGGAAGCTACCACATGATAGAGCAAACATAAAAAGGAAGTAATCACTGACCAGTAGTATGGCAATAACATATGTCCACACATACAATCCACTAAGTCCAGCCACAACAAGTAGAATCTGTGAATCCAGAGGCAATGTGACACCTGTCCCAAGTACACAGACAACCACAACCCCCAATAAATACAAATATATGTGATAGATGCAACCATGTATCCAAACCAGAGGTTGAGCTCCACCAACTCAGTACTGTCAAAACTAGTCAGGAGGAGAAGGTAACCACATACACCACAAACCCAGTCCCACATAGACCTACCACAACTGTAAACCAAACACATAAACACAGAAAAATATTCCCGGAGGCCCTAATTACAAACACACCACACCAACAGAAGCCTCCAAAGCAGATCACAAGCAACCACAACCTCCAAACATAGCACATGCAACTGATAGTACACAAAGCTGGTGTGCCAAACAGTCACAGGCCAGAAGGAGAAACAACATGCCTGATACAGTTGTAATAGGTGTCTGTATAGGCAGACACACTGCTGTCCCACTCACCAGACTGAACAAGGGAAAGGGTAGAGTAAGCTGCCTGTAGGCTGCCACAAAATGCCACATAACACAAGTACGCAGGTCACCCCAAAGCAAGCAGAAATATGATGCACTCAATGTCCATGCTGGTGTGAATGACCTGAGATGTACCTCCCTGGTCTACATGAAAAGAGACATGGATGATCCCTCTGAGTATGTACCCCAGGCCGGTATGACACTGGCTGTGTGCAGCATCCAACCCTCACCAAGAATGATGCCACAGTACAAACACAGAATGATCATGTTTAACAGCTGGCACAGTTACAGCTGTCAGTCCAAGAGGGTCTAATGTCTGTCTGCTTGAGATGTCAAGCATGACAAGCCATGCTGCTGTTCAGGGATGGCTTGCACCTGTTACCCCTGTGGGTCTGGATACTGGATAAGGCCTTTGCCACCTCCATAGAGCCATATGTAGGCAAGGCCAAAAAGACTACCCACCACCCTAGAAAACATAAGTGGTAGGAAACATAAGGGTAATGCTGACCAATGCCAGATGTGTAAACTGCAATATGCATGCCCCTGAGGCACTTCCCATTATGGAGAACATCGATGTCTGTGCAGTGACAGAAGCCTGCTGCAAGCCTAGTGATAGCACACCAGCACTACTAGGTTATACCACATATCATGTGTTATGGCCCCAACACCTGGACCAAAACATCAAAGGCAGAGGAGTATCCATATGCAGCACAGACACCCATATGGCCAGGTAACTGACAATGCACAAAGCAGTGGAGACCACCCATGTGCACCTAAGTGTAGTCCAAACTGCTGTACAGTCTGTAGCATGCGACAGACCACACTCTCACACACAAGAACTCCACCCAGACATCCTGAAGACACTGGACAGTATGAATGTCCCACCAAATACTAGACAAGGTACACACAAATTACCACATAGGTGGCAAACCATTATGTATGCAAGGAGTAATCAGGGACCTAGGGACACAAGTTGACAGTAATCTGTCATGTGACACTCACAATGCCAATGTGGCTAGGAAGATTGTTGATATTGGACACCGTATCATGAAAGGATTCACATCTACATCAACAGAGGTCACTGTGCCGCTGTACTGTTTCTTATCAGACCCATAATCTAGTACAATGACTCATATGGGATGTACCGTACGTGACACCTGCAGCGGTTCGGAAGACCTCATAGTTACCCCACCAAGAGGATAAAGGGTGTGAAATATATGTCATATGCTGCCTGGCTGTAGACACCCCAACTGAATGCAGTCACAGACTGACTGCACAGAGGCATTGTATGTCTGTTGTACAAGGCCATGTCCAACACAGGAGTAATGGACATGCTCCACCACAGGAAATCAAAGCCATTGGAGCTGTGAGAGTGACAGATGTCAGCCTCAACACATAATGAAATAAGATGTGCTGGAGGGACAGATACATAACCCAGAGGCTCCCCACACCCAGAAACAGGATCCCAATCCATGTTAGGCAGAGCCCCTCACTGACACCCCTCAACAGGAATATTGCCAAGTGGATGGATGATCATACATGTATACTGGGGGTCTTCACTGTGTCACGACCAGACAGAGGCACAGTAAAGAAATTCATAAATGGCCATAATAGAAACATAGCAAGGGGTGGCGAAAGACACACACACTCTGGCTAGGCTTACTAATGCCCTAGGGTGGATAGCCTAGTATGAACCCATGAACCTATGAAGATACAAAATGTACAGGACACTAAGGATAATCACAAGGCTTACCTAACTGATGGTAGGAACCATGTTGGGCATCCACAGATATGCTCTGAATCACACAGATATTACAAACAACATACCAAACACACACACATATTGCTAACATACAACCTGACAGGTGCAGTGCAAACACCTCCCCCAAAGTGCAAAATATCTATCCCAGCAGACTGCTGGTCCCCTGACATTGCAGATGCTGAGGTAACAGCCATCATCTGCAAAGCAAAACACACAGCAGCAAAGGTATGTGATGGTGTCCTGGGCTGAGGCCAACATGGACTCCAAGAATAATGGAATGCCAAATCACACTACTGCCCAATGTCAGCCTTACCACAGGATATGTACCCAAAGAGCAGTGTACAACAACAGTGGTCCTTCACAACAAAGGTGTTGCCTGAATGGATACTGCAAACTACCACCCCAGGATCCTGACAAGCTTGGTCTGCACAGCTATGGAAAGGATCAGTATGTACCACAGACAGAAGGCTATTGTGGACCTACTGATACTGGACCCTACACAGTGTGGCTGTCGTAACTGCAGATCCTGCCCCTAAACATGTTTGACCCATTTGAAGCAGTCATTAAGGTCATTGATGAGGGCAATGTGGTCCACACAGCGTAGCTGGACCGTGCACATGCTTCTAGACAATACCGTATGAGTTCAGTATGGATATGTTCACCAGCTTAAATATATACCCCTATGTCAGTAGAGGGTTGCAAACCAGACCAAGGACAGAACTGACATGGTCAGACATGCTGCATCCATGTCAGACTACAAAGCAGATATGAGTGGCATCCCACAAGGCCTGGTCCTGCCCCCGTTCTGTATATATGTCCCATAGGTATAGGCCAACATGGAAGGACTGTGACTGAACATGTATGCAGAGGAGTACAAACAGCCCACCATATCCGACCCCCAGCTGACACAAGCAACCCACAAAAGGGCCACCTACAAACAGACAACTGGAGCCATAGCCATGTCAGCAAGCTAATTGCAGAACTGTGTATAGACAACCACCGTGGATATACAGTAAATGCCCACAAATTACCACACAGGTGTTAACCCATGACATACCTAACATGTAATGTGAGACCTGGGTACAAAAGGTGATAGATATCCTGCACTGGACAAACATGTGGCTGTAGTGTTTGCAGAAACATATACTATATACCCACCCAAACATGAAGGTTGGCAGATGTAGATAAGGGGATGTCACTGTGGCTCTGCAGTCATCCTCCATCAGCGTCACAATTGACTACAATAGCCCCTGTGGGATATACCTCAGCAGACACCTCCATCAACTGTAAAGTCCACAACAGTACCCCACCAGGAGTAGCAAAGAGCATGAACAGATGCCATGTGTTGCCTGAGTAAACAAACTGCAGCCCCACACACTGCCATACTGCCCAGCTACAGGCAAGCTGTGCCTGATGTATGAAGCCATGTCCAACCTGGAATCAATGAACATGCTGCACCTTGTACAATCTGAATGGCAGTGAGCTATGCACATGAGAGACCTGAACCCCAGCACTGACATACATAGGACAAGCTGTACAGAATGATCCATAACACAGAAGGCACCCCACTCTTCAGTAAACTCCTGGTACAGGTCAGCCAGAGAGTCACTTATCGACACCCCTCAAGAGGAATCCTGATGAGTGGATGGGAGATGGTAGGCTAACCCTGGGTATCACTGTTATGTCAGAGGTAGACGGAGGCACAGTATACTAACCATGACATATGTCATGGCAAACTCCAGTTACAATGTGTGTCGAAGGACAAACACACCCTGTGACTAGCATCAGAAATGGCCTAGGGAACATCGCTAGTGTTTGCCAATGTCCACCCATGTTGTGGAATACACTACCAATGTTGGACGAGCCTGGTGTAGGTAGTCCATATCTGAACATAATGCAACATGGTCATATGTGCACAACTGGCCCCTACACAGTCTGTTGTGCTCACTATGAAGATGTCAAGCAGTCATAGGACTAAAGCCCAGGATACTGTCCACCACAGTGAAAGTACTGAACCAGTACACTATACGGTACTACAGTGTTAGGTCATTATGAAAGTATGTTGAGAACTGTCTGCAAAGTATCCCATGCAATCCCTGCAGGCACAGTATAATCCCTGTTGTGGCAGACACGAAGCAGTTGGCCAGTTAGTACACAACATGACACCCAACACACAACCATAAGCGTGAGATATTGTTGAAGTTCACACACACCAAATATGTGGTGGACTTCAGAGTGCAACATATGGAAAGCTCACACTGGGCATGCTCGCACACTTTGATAAATGAGGCATATGTCAGACAACATGCCATGGAAAGGCTGAACTGGGCATGCTCACACACTTAGGCCATATCTCCGTTTAGCAGTTGGCCACACATATCTGGTATTTATACGTGTCAGTACAGGAACCAACCACAACACAGCAATCTGCCCAGTGCACACAGTAAATGACTACAGAGACATAAGTGATATAGTGGATCGCGTCATATGCAAACATCTTCCACAGATACACAAGTTGGTCATAGGAACAGGAAATGCTATGGCAATAAAGACCTGCAAACAGTAGAACAGCACAACAAATATTGTGCATCCGACAATTGAACATATGGGTGTAGAGGTCAATACTAGCCTTGTTGCCCTAGGGAATGACAGCTCAGCCAGAGTGTGCTTGGCATCTGCATCCCCAGTACAGTAGGCTACTGTGCCACTGTAAAGTAGGTCACATAAGGCAACATGTGAGGCTAGTGAGCTGTGCCTCTGTCAAGCAGGGGCACCGTGGAGGTCCCAGGGATTGAATGTGCTAAGCCACAGCCATGTTGTCGGTGTGTGCTGGAAGAGGGTTGCTGAGGATCTCTAACAGTAAGTGTCCATCAATAACAGACTGAGGGAGCCCTATCTGCATTCTCTGGACAATTCCACTGTCAACACTGTGTTGTAATGATTATGTGTGAATGAAGTGCCATGCGGAACTGTTCAGAGATGTCCTCCCTCTGTGGGCTACAGCTCTGCAATGTATTAGCTCACACTGTCTGTTATACGGCTCATATATGGCTGGTGTACACCTGACAGGTGTCTTGTTGTGGAGCAGTCATGGGTATATGTGGGATAGCATGATCAATGCAAACCGTACACATGCTCATAGAATGCAATTGTCAAGGATTATGCTGAGTGGCCAGTATAGTCCCCCAGCATGGGTCCTCTGAAGTCGTCCACCCCAGTCTTCACAAGTGTAGAGTGTGCTTGTGCTAAATACAGTTTGTGTGCAGTGACAACCTTGCCTGGGGGTGGAGATGGGATATGGATGTCCAGGGAAAGGTGGGTATGGTCAGATATCAACAATGGTGGTCTACCTCTGGTGTGGAACAGTGAGTACCCACGTTGCAGATGGACAGGTGCAATATGTATTGCCCGATGTGGCTGTGGTGTGTGGTTCTGCCATAGCACATGGACCCACAAATTGTAGTGGCTGTAGGGTAAAGTGGTAGAGGCCTGAGTAGTTCTCACACACAATATGCCTGTACCTGATGTTAACAACTGGAATGGTGTATGTGAACACCTGCATACCCGGCACTGTTCCCAGGGAAGCTAAGTGTGTGTCCTGGATGTGGGTGTGGTGTTCTGGACTGGTTGTGTTGTGTGTTACAGGTCCTGTGGTCACAAAGCATGGTATAGAACATAACCTGCCAGTGCAATGTGCATATCCGACCCTGACGTAGGTGGCTGCAAATGCATATATATGCTATCCCCCACCTGACAGGTAGTACTACATGTACATACCTCTGTAGAAATAAAGATGTCAGCACCCTATAAATACTGCAGGTGCAGAACAGATGCCCAGTAATTCGGATAGTGCGCTCTGCTAATGTGTCTCCCTCAAGTGTCATAATATAGTTAGGTAGGGGTTTGAATCCTGCAAATGCTCAGTGTGTGTGTGTGTGATTGGGGTTTGTGTGTGTGAAAGGCTGTGAGAGGGAAATGTCCCTTTTGGCAACTGGGAAAACACACTACAGGATGCACATTCCTCTTTCTAAACACTGATGATGTCAGCACCCTATAAGTACAGCAGGAGAAGGTCAACCTCCCAGTAATGCAAATAGTGCGCTCCACTAATGCATCCGTCTCGAGTGTCATAACATAGTTAGGTAGGGGTTTGAATCCTGCAAATGCTCAGTGTGTGTGGAGGAGGTTAGTGTGTGTGCAAGTCTGTATGAAGGAAATATCCCTTTTGGCAACTAGGAGTACACACTACAGGATGCACATTCCCCTTTCTAAACACTGATGATGTCAGCACCCTATAAGTACAGCAGGAGAAGGGAAACCTCCCAGTAATGCGAATAGCGAGCTCTGCTAATACGTCCATCTCGAGTGTCATAACATAGTTAGGTAGGGGTTTGAATCCTGCAAATGCTCAGTGTGTGTGTAATGGGTTAGTGTGTGTGCAAGTCTGTATGAAGGAAATATCCCTTTTGGCAACTAGGAGAACACACTACAGGATGCACATTCGCCTTTCTAAACACTGATGATGTCAGCACCCTATAAGTACAGCAGGAGAAGAAAAGCCTCCCAGTAATGCGAATAGCGTGCTCTGCTAATGCATCTGTCTCGAGTGTCATAACATAGTTAGGTAGGGGTTTGAATCCTGTAAATGCTCAGTGTGTGTGGAGGGGGTTAGTGTGTGTTCAAGACTGTATGAAAGAAATATCCCTTTTGGCAACTAGGAGAACACACTACAGGATGCACATTCCCCTTTCTAAACACTGATGATGTCAGCACCCTATAAGTACAGCAGGAGAAGGGAAACCTCCCAGTAATGCAAATAGTGCGCTCTGCTAATGCGTCTGTCTCGAGTGTCATAACATAGTTAGGTAGGGGTTTGAATCCTGCAAATGCTCAGTGTGTGTGGAGAGGTTAGTGTGTGTGCAAATCTGTGTGAGGCAGATGTCCCTTTTGGCATCTGTGAAAGCACTCTACAGGATGCACATTCCCCTATCTCAGCACGGATGATGTCAGCACCCTATAAGTACAGCAGGAAAAAAAGGGAAACCTCCCAGTAATTCGAATAGCGCATTCTGCTAATGCGTCTCTCCCGAGTGTCATAATATAGTTAGGTAGGAGTTTGAAACCTGTAAATGGCATGTGTGTGTGTTTGGATGTGGGGACTCTGTGTGTGTGCAATTCTGTATGAAAAACATGTGCTTTTTTGAAATCAGGAGATCACACTACATGATGCACATTACCCTTTCCAAACAGTGATGATGACAGCACCCTATACATACAGCTGGAGAAGAGACATCTGCCAGTAATCAGAATAGCGCAACTTGCTACAGCGTCACTCTCAAGTGCCATAACATATTTAGGTAGGGGTTTGAAACCTGCAAGTGTGTGTGTGTTTGGATGTGGGGAGTTTGTGTGTGTGCATTTCTGTATGAAAAACATGTTAGTTTTGGCAATCAGGAGATCACACTACCTGATGCACATTACCCTTTCAAAACACTGATGATGTCAGCACCCTATAAGTACAGCCAGAGAAGAGGAACCATCTAGTAATCTGAATAGTGCACTTTGCTAATGCGTCTCTCTCACGTGTCGTGACTTAGTTAGGTAGGGGTATGAATCCTGCAAATGGCAAGTGTGGGGGTAGTAGGGTGTGTGTAAATGCAAGTGTGAGAGAACAGATCCTTTTGGCAGATACTACAATACACCAGATGCTGCATATTCCCCCAGTAAACACAGGGGATGTCACCACACTATCAGCACAGCCAAACAGGGCTAGTTGGCCAGTAATGCCAATAGTGCGCTCTGCTACTGGGTCTATTACCATTGTCAGAGTACAGATAGGTATGTTTTGGTAACCCACAACTGCCACGTGTGGTTGTGTCACACATTATGACCTTGTGTGGGTCTTTGTGCATAACAATGCATGCCATTGCCTAAACCAGCAATGGCATTGCACACATGATGCATGTGTGTGACACATACACATAAATACCTGTGACCTGCAGTAGTTACCATGTCTGACACATGCCTCGAGTGGATAAATGGTATTTGCAATGTATACCAATATGACTGTGTCTTACTGTGCAGGGGCCGCACGCGGTATGTGTCTATACAGTGTGGGTGTATATGGTAAAATACCTACAGCAGGGGATACACATCTGGTCTGGGCCATATAGTCTACATGTAGTCGATGTACAGGTGCTGCATGTTCCCACCTGTTGTGGGAGTGGTAACATGTCATTCCACTGCAATTCAGTGACCACATGCTGTGAACCCTTCAACTAGTGTGTTGTAGCTACAGTAATGCTCACGCACAATGTTTGGCTGGATGCAGTCCAGCCATATAAAGACAGTTCTTGAGACTGTCATATTGCCAGTGTTGTTATGGAGGATAGGTGGTTTTCCTGTGTATGGGAGGGTTGTGTGTGCCAGGCTATGAACCAGATGGCAGTCCGACACACTGTTAGCTGCACATGATTAGGCCCTGATGCTTTGTGCTGTGCCAACAACCTGGAGGTGTGTGTATCTGTGGTGCCTTGGGATACCACCCCTGTCCATGTGTGTTACATGTGTAGGGGACGACAGGCATGGTATGAGGCATAACCTGTCAGTGATGGGTTACACCTGTGAGCCATGAATCAGGACTCTGGTACTGCACAGACATTGCAGTTCACCGTGCTGAGGACAGTGTCCAGTGCATGCATCTTGCGGTGTACACTGCTGGTGTTGTGTAGCAGCACTGTTAGTGTCCTAACCTGTGTGATACCCACGGAGGTGGCTATGTAATCCGTGTCCTGCAGCATAAGGCAGTATGTGTGTATCAAGGAGCTTCGCCAATATACATTGGGCCATGGGTGTCATGTGCAAGCTGACCCTTGCACATCATTGTGGCTTCCCTAGCATGTTAGCACACGTTGACAGCCAGCGGATACCCTATGAATGACATTGGAGACTGAGCAGAATGTAGACATACAACACCCTTCCTACATATAGTGGTAGCATACCTGGTGAGGGTATGTTGGCAACCAAGATCAGGCTCATACTGGCCCGTGCCACATGCTGAGAGATCCATTCTATGTTCCCTATCATGTAGTCCAGGGAGGTATGTCTCAGGTCATCCATAGTGGCATGGTCAATGAGTGAGTCATATGTGTCCATGCCTCTGACTGACCTGTATGCATGTGTTCTGTGGTGGACCATAGTGCCCCTGAGACATATCACTGTGACCTTCACCAGATACAGCTTGTTGAGCGGGACCCCAGTGCAGCACCCAAGACAGGTACCTGACACATCTGTAGCAGGTGTGTTGTGTAGCCCTACAGGCTGTGAGTGTGTGGCACACAGGATGTGTGTGCCATGTGTGGCATGTGCTCTGTTCTGATGGAACATATGCCTGTGTGCCAGCTGCGGAGGTGTGTGATGCTCAGGCAGGATGCTATTCTGAGTCCCCACGTATGCCCCAGTGTGTTCAGCATGCTGTCAGTGCATGTCTATGTCTGACTTGTATTGTAGTCACTGTAATATGACATGCCACCTGACAGGGTATGGCATTACTGGGTTCAGAGTGCTCAGTCCCCAGATTGGCTATGTGGTGGCATCCCACACATGTGTTGTACGTTCCTGGCCAAGGGTGATGGCTGACTGCATACATGTGGCAGCTGTGACATTGCCACATGACTCACATAAACCACAACTGGACCATAGAGGTGATTCACAGGTTACCTTTGCACATGCTACCCTAGTAGTGTGATTGCCATGGTGAGTACCAACACATAGGGCCAATGGGGAACAACATACTGAAGGTGTGTATGTGTGGGTGTACTGCTACTGTTTCATAGCACTGGCATATATGACTGCACACATGGGTAAATGCCAGGTAAGACATGTGCAATATGTCACAGGCAACGTACATGCGAACAGGACGGACAGTGATGTTCTACCATGTGTAAACCTGACATACGTATAAATGCGCTATGCAGATGTCACTAGGAGTCCACAGAAGCACTGTAACTCTGCATTGCAGGTGTAAGCAGTGTTCCAGGAACCCAAGCGAACATGCATGCAAACAAAGCTACAGTAAGCAGGGCTGGAAGTAGTTCATTGTACAACAAAGAAGGGGTAACACTAACAGTAAGTAACAATGCAAATATGTAGGCATTATCAACATGTACCCAGGAATACACAGCGCAGATGCCCATGGTAGAACTGATATTATGTCATAGTTAATTGTGATTTGGATTACATTTGTACTGCACACATATCAACATGTGCAAACATCCACATTGCATAGTCGTTGTGGGCAACTTGACACCATTACTGTACATGTCCACCATTGCATATCACTACTTGCGTTAGCTTCCCCCCTGTGCTACCCATGTATGCGGCTATCTGTTAACATCCTTACCACGGGCATGCAAATATGTGCAGCTGTTACACTTTGGTACGTACTATGGGTGCAGATAACAATTCAGGACATTCATATGGTTACTGCATCAGGCATGCTGGGATATACACACAGTCATATCAGCACACTGTACTGTTACCAACATGATACTACTAATACACTTCTATGTAGTCACCCTGTGCATCAGCAACGTGTTTACCTGTTCCCGCAATGATGTTGGAGATTGCAGGAGGTGGCACAGTGTCATCATATGCACAGGGTGTGAATTAGGTATGCCTGAGTCTGCCACTGATACCACCAATTGACATGTGTGTGTATGTGTGTTGGTGAAGGGCAGCAGTACAGGGTGGGGCACTGTTGGTGCAGTGTGTGCGTGTATGTGGTCATCCTAGGTGTTAACATTTCGCATGTGTGTATGCACGCACACAGTTCCACCTCATGGCTGCCATATACAGGGGTTTGTGGACAGCCACAGACTGCACCTGGCAGGTCATACAGATCAGTGTCTGTGGGCATGGACATGGTACCTGTGCCTGGCAGGGGTGCTATGGACCATATCCAGTACTAAGCCAGACTGGGTACTGTCATCAGAAGCGGGAGTGTGTTGACTGGACACAGGTCCCTGTTGGGACTGTCCAGAGCCACGTGCACGTGGTCTCCTGGGGCGTTCCGATGACAGCACAGACCCAGCATTGCTGGGGCTGCTGCTGGCACTATGGGGGCATGCGCGGGCCTGTTGTCATCTGTGCCGACTGCCAGCTGCTGCTGTTGCTGGCATACGGCCATGTCGACACCACAACCGCCCACCATTGCCCTGGCTCATGGACATTTGGTTGTGGAACTGCTGTAATATGTCCCCACAACATCTGTCTATGACATCGGTGAAATTACGGATAGCATCCGCGATGTCACGCATACTGTCAGTCATGGCTGTGCGACATGCTCTCAGCTCCCTCAGACCCTGTCTGGTGTACCTTTCCATACTGTGACTGTGCCTGCATGACAGCCCAAAACATAGCTGAGGTTGACAGACCTCTTTGGGCACGTCTGCCAGAGGCAGTGCGCCCATGGATGCTCCCACGAGAACCCATGGGCAACTGTCTGTGTGGTACCATCGCAGGACCCTGCCCATAGCTGCTGTGTGGGGAAGCATGTGCCACAGATACCACATTACCCTGGTCAATGCCCACTGTATCCTGTCCATCACCTAGGGACAATGGTGACAAAGGATGTACTGGCAGGATGACTGTGCACAATGATGGGGTTGACAGCTGTGTACTGTCAATTGGCTGACCAATGGCGGACCCTGACACACCTTCCTGTACCATTACACAGATATCATCATTACCAGTACCTGTGGCACCAGATTCAGGTTCCTGCTGCAGGACACCAGAGCAGCACCAGAACCTGTGGGAGGAAGACAGGAAACACAGTTTACAGTGTCCACACATTGTTACCAGTGATGCACTTATGCACACATGCACACATGCACACATGGACACATGGACACAGGCACACATGCACACATGCACACATGCAGACATGCATACATGGACACATGCACACGTGGACACATGCACACATGCACACATGCACACATGGACACATGCACACATGCACACGTGGACACATGCACACATGGACACATGCACATGTGGACACATGCACACATGCACACATGCACACGTGGACACATGCACACATGCACATGCACACATGCACACATGCACACATGCACACGTGGACACAGGCACACATGCACACATGCACACACACGTGGACACAGGCACACCTGCACACATGCACACATGCACACATGGGTACAGGCACACCTGCACACATGCACACCCTGCAGTATACACACAGAGCACTACTGAGTTACACTAGTGTTACTAGCACTATCAGGACTATTATAGGTATTGTTAAACACACTCACCAGCATGGATGGCCTGCCTTGCTGTAACCCTGGAGGGACCTGCAGAAATGATGAGATTAATGTCAGTGGGCACAACTGTGCCATTGATAATGCATATGATACAGTGCAGTAGTACACCAGTTGCCTTTCACATGTCAGCTGCTGATATTGCCAATATCACACATGCACAATTACATACTATGATGACAGCTACATACCACGGACACACCTTACACATGCATTAACTAACAGTGTACAGAACAGTCAAGTGTACATATGGCATATTACCTGCACTCTCCATGTCATGTTGCTGTGTGGATCCAGCCTCCATCATGATGCAGGTGTATTGCTGTTGCTGTTCCGGGGCTGGAGCCACAACACTTAGGAGTAGCCCCTCCAGTCTGGTGAGGGGGGGATGTGTGGCCACCCCACCTCCTGTGGCAACTTGTTGCCTGTGGATATCCGACGCATGCTGACGGACATTTCTGATTAAATCACTGCAGTGCTGTATCTGCTCATATGTCCTATTATGCATGCCAATGTCATTTACCCTACGGACAAGGTCTTGCCACAGTGCAGCCCTCTCCTGCTGATTCTGACTGGTGCGGGAAAACAGTATGTCATACTCACGCACCAGGCTCTGGTGTATCTCCTCATCTTCCGCTGCAGAGTAGGCGGGATTATGCTGATGCACCATCTCCCTGGAAGAGAACACAAACAGGATATCAGCAGACTATGTCAGCAATATATGGCACACATACTATACATGATACTCATGTGTAGTGATATACTACTACTCCCATATGTTGCATGTGTGTGTCTCATGGTGGATACACAAGTACATGGCCAGATATCAGTGCTCAGCCAACACCTGTGCAACAATACCTGCCACATTCCACACAACATAGTAGCATGCCCCATCGGTCAGCACACACTGACAGGTCCAATGCACAACCTCACTCTGGAGGTTCATCCCAAGGTACTGTATGTGGGACACCATCCACTAGTGTGATGTGGACACAAGTTACTCGGCCTGGATATACATATTCCACCACCACCACCAGCACAGTAGACTACTTTGATATGTATGTGATTAGACAGTTATTCACTTGTTAGGACTGAGATGGTATCCATGCAGCACACTGGGCCAGTGGAAGCCACAACCCACACTGCTGACCCCTTTGCAAATGCTTACCACGGACATCCCACAAATTGCATGGAACTTGCACACACATTTCTAACCCAGACCCTATGCACAAAGGTTAGGCATCCTGTCCAGTGGACCCCAGACAGAGGCAGATTGTATAACAATAGCAGGAGGCTACTGCAGGACAGAGCAGATTCACATTAAGGGAAGGCATCTGTGGTCAGCACTGGTACTACGCTACGGTCTCTCATAACAACAGCCACAGCCTACTCTGGGAGGGAAATGGCCACAAACACTATGGATAACCACAAGGCCTTCTTCAGTTATGTTACACATATGGACCAAATGCCTCAGATATGCTCTGCGTTAATACACACCTACTTAACATTCACCAAACACACAGATATTGGCAACATTCTTGCAGACAGGTTCGGTGCACGTAACACCCTCCTTCTCCCCACCAGTTGAAATACTTATCACAGCTGTATGTAACCTCCCTATCATCTCACATGTCCAGGTGAGGGCCACCCTCAGCAAAGCAGAACACACAGCATCACTGTGACCTGATGGTATCCCTGGATGTGTGCTACATGCACCTCAAGAGGACATACAACCGCATATAAGACTGATAATTAATCTTGGCCATACTACAGGATATGTACCTGGACACTGGCATACAGCAACAGTGGTCCCACACCACTAAGGAGGCACCTCTACTGACCCTGGGAACTACCACATCATATGCATAACCAGCCTGGTCTGCTAAGCTATGGAATTATTCAGTATGGGATGCATATGCAGTGATATCGGTGCCTGCAGACACTTGTTCCCAGCCAGTTTGCCTTTGTGATGGGCTGATCCTGCCTTTTGAACCTGGCTGACCTTTCAAAACAGTCACTACAGCCATTGCTGAGGGCAACGCACAGACAACTGCTGCCAGGATCATGGCCTAACACTGATTGACATGTAATGTATAGTCATCCCCTTTTGGTGGAACTACGTACACACAACATATCACATGGACATACCTATAGATACAGACCTATGACACATTTGGAGGGTTCACAGTATGCAGACTATTAACCTGCTACTTTGCATTACCTGTGTTTGTCACAGCTGGTTGCATTACCACTGCTTCTGCTTCCTGCTGCTACTGTCACTGCTGACAGCTTAGAGTCACAGTGTGTAGCGTGTGTTTTTTTCTCTCTGTCTCTGTCTGTCTCTCTCCCTCTGTCTGCTTCCAGACAGTGCAATGAATGTATTGCATGTGTGGAGTGTTAGTACAGGATGCTTTTGTAGGTATCTGCATAGGTCCATGTGATGGCCTCTGCACCAATTGTAAGCCAGCATTTGCTAATTGCATGCAGCCAGTTGTGTACTGATTGCAGTTCTCACTGTGATTTCAGGACAGTGCTATAAAAGGGTATGTGAGATAGGCATTGCCCTTTCACACTGTAAGGGCGGGGACCATGCTGGTATGCTGTGGACACTGTTCTGTGAGTGTAAAGGTTAGTATCTCTCTCATGATTCAGGCTGTGTTGTAGATTCACATTTCTCCATTCCTCTCTCCTGTTCCCTGTAGTAAGTGTGTATGCACAATGACACCTACAACTATATATAGATATATATTTATATATATATATATATATATATGTAAATATACATACATTTATATATGTACATTAACTGACATTATTACCTACAAGCTACCAACTAGCATGGCTGTTTCTGTTCACACACTACTATTATGGGAATCCAGTAGTTTTGACCGTAATTCTAAATGACATGCTTTGTGTACTACACATCCTATATTCCCTTTACATTCATCCCTACTATTACATGTTATATTTATTTTAGCACAATGTTCTTGTATAAGAGTCATGGCTTAGTGGTAGGTCATACAGACTACTGTTTCCAAGGTCCTGGGTTCAGGACTGACAGTGGGATTTTATTTTGCTTTTGAACTGACTAAAGGACTTGTCAATCAGAGTGACTAAGGCACTTTTAAGCAGTTGTAACCGCGTTAGCGCTGGTTTGCGCGGAGCTCACGCATGCGCACTGGCGTTTAGCTCCGCGCACACATGTGCACACCCGCTTACAACCACTTAACAGTGCTTACTCTGGCACACCAGCTATTTTCTTTGAAAGAAATGAAAATGGGGAGACAGGAAAGTGGTGAAAAAGGGGTCACAAAGAGGGTAAGACAGCAGGGAAACAAGCTTGGGATTTGCAGGAGGGATGTAGGTAAGGCCCATAGCTGCCCATTTCTTCATCAGCAACAGCTGTGCATATGTATGTAATTTGGTGTGACATTTCAAACCTTCCACCACTGAGAGAGGTGTCAGGACAACAATAATACTTGTTGTACAGCCAATTGTAATTGATAGTTTCCATGTCCAGCAGACATGTGTGCGGAATGGGCAGCTATGTATGGGGCGTAATTTTTTGTGGGTACAGAGTGCCCTTTTTTTTTTTTCAGGTGAGAGTGGTATGTCAGGTGAAGGAAGTCGGTATAGCTGGGGAGGTAGGTTGGGTAGGTAAACAGACAAGACAAACAAGATGCATACAGGGGGTGTATGACACGTGTGGGGGTTACACAATTGACGGGACGGAGGTTTGGATATCCAGAGCCCATGAGCCCACAGATGGCAACAGTGGAACTGATATCCCCACCCATAGGCAGTTGCCACTGTTCCTTCACTGCCCAGGATGGGGCTGTGCTGGGGGCTGTGTAGGCTGGGCAACAGGCATGCCCGTAAGTTGTGCCACCTGTGCCTCAAGCTGGCGTAGGGGCTCGAGAACAGAGTCCCGGATCTCCCTACGCACCACAGTCTGGACGCTATGGATGGTGAGTGGTGGTTCTCCTCCGGCCACGCTTGCAGAGGGGCGAGCCCCATCCCTGCAGTGCTTCCACCTGCAGGTGGCACAGGGCCACCGGAGGAGGGTCCAGACTGGGCACTAGTGCCAGGTGTACTCGCCAGCTGAGGTGGGAGAGGTGGGTCCACTGGAACCCGCCTTACCTGTAGTCCTATGTTTTGCATTATGTCATGACAGTTTGGGTTAGTGACATATAATACCATTCACAATTAGTTGTAACAGCATGCATTAGTATTCCCATTAACCAAAAACCCAGATATTCACACCATTGAACAGCGAGCATAACACATGCATAATATGAACAGCAATACACATTCCAACAACATGCAGGGTTGATTGATGGCAACAGGCCATCAGGTTTGGATGTATGAACAGGGCAGATGCATCAACGGACATGCAAATATATATGACCCAACAGGACAAATGTCCAGGGGTGTTAATTGTGATTGCACATACCATTTTCTCGTGGAATGGGTTATATGTGGTTATAGGGTGGGGTGAAGAAAATAATATTAACACCTTCGAATACCAATACATATGCTGTACATTTTTAATAGCTGCACATATATACACACTACTGTTCTAACTACAGTTTCCTATATGATAACTACTTCAACTTGGTGATAGGACTGTTACTGCAACATCAATATACATTTTATTGTTCTTCATACACATTCATATCTAGCTTTGTTCAGCTACATCATCCTGCTACATTTGCTTTATATAGCTATAGACAAGTGTGGATGTTTGGTATATCAGACAATCATACTATCTGCATATTGCAGACTGAGAGCAACATATCCAGATTTTGGGATACACATTCCAGATGCAGCAACACTTTGAACAGATTTCGCTGTTTGGTTTTGATTCTCACATGCATTTCATTCTGTACTGACTGCAGTATACTTTATTCAGGGGTTATTACTACTGTATTGCTGGATTCATGACACTTTCTCACACTCTCTCACTTGTTTTCATTTCACTATTCAGGATGGTACTTACTTCTAGGCTTTATTGACATGTTTTACCTGTAGTTATTACAATCCTTTCCAGCAGTCTCACTTCTGTCATGTTTCAGTATTTCAACAGGGATATATTTCACACATGTGATTTGATCATCTTCTGCAGCTGTACTTTTCAGCCTGCTGCAGGTTGTGTACTATTTTCTTACAGGTGGGGTATCTTTATTTCAGAATTTATGTCAGACATTTTCATTTTTCTGTTTGGATTACAGACTGCAACACACTTTTGTAATCAAGCAATACTTGCAAACACTTTTACACTGTTACTTGCACATTTTATTACTTAGTGACTACACTGCACTCTTTTGCTAACTGTCATACTTTTATATTTCTTTACAGTTACTGGTAGTGGATTACTGACCTGCCTGGTGGTGCAACCGCACCAGCCTATCACCATAGGCTCTGCGGTTCGCAGAACGGACACCTGCAGCTGTAATATAATGAAGTAATATTGGAATACACATCTCCATAATATCAGCTAGTTTAATTTCTTACATACATAATTAAATGTAACTTACTCAGTAGTGGGGCGTTGGGCATTTGCTGGGCCTCCTGGATCCAAAGGTTCAATTGGTCCTGTTTGCATCTCTTCAGGTCTGCATGGTGGTGACGGACCTGCTCACCAGTCCTTGGAATCCCTGTGGCACTGGTGAGATCATGAGCCAACTGGTCCCACACCTCAGCCCTATATGCTCCCCACAGGACCTGGCCCTGCATGAGTTGGGCCTCATGATTGTGGACTAGGAGCCAGACCATGTACCTGGACTCCTCAATGCCCCACCTCTGTGCTCGAAAGCAACTACCTTCACCTACTCCTGTCATTCTGGCTGCAAGTCAGTTCTACAATCGTTTATGCTGTATATTCCCGCCTATGGGGCTTATATAGTCCGTTTTTCCCACACATATCTGTGATTGGCCATTTTGGAATTGTATCAACTTCACTAAACCTGCATTGTCATGCTCCAGTTTGTATTCATTCCTATATATTTGCTATTATTGCATTTATAGGTACTGCTGTCATGGCTTAGTGGTTCAGTACCTTGACTATGGTGTATAGTATCCTGGGTTCGAACCTGGCCACTACTTTTTATGACTGTCTAGACAAGCTGAGGGGTGTGTCTGTGTAAAGGCAGTTTTGATATGGCTTGCTCAACGTTGCCCGTCGGTTAGCTTGTTTGAGCTGTGCGCAGCTCCGCGCAAATGGGGTACGCTGGTTTAAGCCTCATTTGGCTATCAGCACGCATATTACGCTCAGCTCAGCTAGGGGCACATAGATTCAGTGTGTTAAACCACTGCTCAGCTACGGGCACTCATTTTGCACCAGTTAAACCACTGCTCACCTATGGGCAGATGCACTCACCCTGTTAAACTGTAGCTCAGCTATGGGCACATCTGGCATTTTTTATTGTTTTGTTACCTCACATTTCTTCAATATAAATGGGCTATTTCATTACATTTTACATAACATGTGATTTTATGTGTACATATTTGTCAGGGACTTGTTTCGTGCTTATTTTGCTAAAAATAAAAATTGGTGTTCTGGGGGCTCGAACCATGAATGCCTGCTCTTCTGCCAACATCTATACCGCTACGCTATTGCTTCTTGGCTTACTTTGCATATTTAGTTCTTATATGCTTTCCCACTGACTGCTAACTGTGGCTGCACTACAGGCACGCCAGCATAAACGAGCGCACTCACGGTTAAACATCTTTACAATTTAAAAAAATTATGAGATGTTCATTTGTACATTTTATGTTCGTAGTCTGTGGGGGCATGTGTTGTGTTGTGTTTATTCACATTTCCATGGACTCTGTCATGGGTGTTTACTTTGGGCACTTTTACTCTTCTGGGGGCATGTCTGCTTACAGGGCTCGGCCTATGGACACGCCCCCTACTGTCTTACACGGACCGTGTTAGCCTTAGGTGTGATTCAGCATGCTCTCATGAATATGCAGAGCATGCTGACATCACTCCGTTTAACTGCAGCCTCCGTGTATGAGTTATAACTCTTACACGGAGGCTTCGTGAATCCTGCCCAAAGACTTTCATTACAGTCTCACTTCAGTTTTTTCCAGTTAATTCCAGTATACTACAGTCTTATCAATTCTTTCACTGGAAAAGAGCAATAAGAAACTGATGTTAAATCAATTGGGGGAGTATGCAGACAAGGAAAAGAGAAATAAAATAGGAATAAGAAAGATGAAGGAAAAAAAAGGAAAGGGATGATATAGGAATATTGACACTCCATGTAAACAGCATTCAGGTTATTATTAAAGGTATGGTAGCAGTTGATTGGTGTAAACAATTAGTATGGATGTTACATATTTGTTAGATACGAGATGTGTTAAGGAAGAAAAAAGGAAAAGAACTCATGTTGAAAGCAAATATAAGTATCTTATGAATAGTAAATGATATTAATAAGATGCAAGCAGCAATGTTATTAGTAAAAGTTCTTCTCTACATTGGCAATAGTTAGTGGATTCACAGTCCTTACATCTGCACTGTAATACATTATAATGTGCACAGACCCAGAATTGTATTTTCTCTAAAGCTTCACAAACAGTTTTTCATACATAGAGGACGTCGTAGTAACCATTTCTGATTTGGAGACAGCTGTACCACAGTACTACAACATTGGCTACAGCTGTGCTGAGTGCTAATGAGGCATTTTGGGGGAGCGGCATATGCTTATTAGCTATGTGTTCTCCCTCAGAACTGCCACAATAAGGCATTTAGAAAGCTGATCAGTACTGTACAAATTAGAATGGCTGCACCTGCCCACTCATGGAAATGAACACAGACAAAAACTTGTGTTCCTCCACTGTGGTAGAAGTAAGTATTCTGGAGTTTAGAAGCCAAGTGCGGTTTGGGTATGTATGTATCTGAAGGGTTACATGTGTGTATGTGAAGGGTTACATTTGTGCATGTGAAGGATTACATGTGTGCATGTGTCTGCCTGAAAGGGGGTTTGTGAAAGGGGAGGCTGTGTGTGTGAGTGTATGGGTGAATAGGTGAATATGTCCATGAATGCAACTGGGAGGGGAGTAAGCTGTGAGTTTATGTCTAAATGGAATGAGTGTGTGTACGTGTGTGTGTGTGTGTGTGTGTGTGTGTGTGTGTGTGTGTGTGTGTGTGTGTGTGTGTGCCGTGGGGGTTGTTATACCTGACCACTCACTTAGATTAATGAGGAACTCCTGCAATATTGTTGTTTTGGAGGGGGCAGTAGACACCAGGGATAATCTTTACAGCATGTGCCTTAATGGGACTTAAGATAATGGGGACTGGGGGAAGCACAAAACACCAGGGAGAGCTCTTACATTTTGTGCCTTAATGGGGATAGGAGGCACTGAGCACCAGGGATTAATTTTTAACAATGTGCCTCATTGGCACTTTAACAAGATGTCAGTTGGGGAAACTGTGAGACATGTGATAATATAATTAGTGTGCCTTAAAGGCACTAAAAAGGATGTCAACCCTGGACCCTGCCGCAGAGGATAATAGTTCTGTGTGCCATCACTGTATAATGAAAATAATAACTAAGAGTTGGAAAATAAAAAAAAGGAGGGAAAAAGGCTTTACATTCTGTACCCTTGTTACAGGATACATAAGCATTGACATGTTTTGCTACCATACAAGTTACTATATCAAGCAATTTTTTACCATATAATAAGTTGAAAGGGAAAAGGACATATCACATATAAGCATATTTGTTAACCTTGGTGTGATGATATGAGGTAGTACCATCTGTGCTAGGGAAAGTAGGGAAGTGCACGTATAGCATATGCCAGCATAGCTAGCTAGAGTTCTGTAAAGAATTTTATGTCATTTGACTATCACACTGATTTGTACAGACGCTTGTGTTAAAAATGTATTTGTAAAGTTGCTTGTGTTAAAAATGCATCAACAGTGGGTCCTGCTGTACAGAAAATAGATATACATGTATGTTAGACAGTATTATTATAACTGATTAAAGGTATATGTTTTAACAGAGAATTCTGGAAGGGAAGAGGTTAGTCTCACTACAGCTAATTTTGACAAATAGTTTGAAAATTAAATGGGTTGATTTAGGCCATAAAGATTTTATCTTACAGGTCTGATTGGTACCAGAGAGAAAAATGTCTGGGAAAAGCAGGATTAGGAATCTTACTTTATTGTCCTTATGGGTAAACTAATTGCTACCCTGGAAGGGTAGAGGTTTTGAAAATTGTTTTATAACTTTCAGATACTGCAACAGATCTTAGCAAAGCTCTGGGTGTGTATTGTACCAGAATCAGGTGACCAGATGTGATGTAATTCTATAACAGCACTAAAATAACATGTTAGATATTCGTGAGAGATGTGATGGAACTCTCACAGCAGCACTTTGCATTTTGGAACCTGACAGGAAAGATCTCTGATTTCTCACACAACCACGCACCTCATCTTACCTTGTTGTAGTAAGCAACTCAACACTTATCATCTTGCCTTGATGTAGTATGTAACTTAACTAGGGAACAGTAATTCCTTAGTCAGTCAGGAAAATTTAGTGAGTTTAGTTAAGTATTGTTTTTCCTGCATCGGTGTGAATCTATCAAACTTTGTTATTTTTTATATCTTCTGTAACTGAAACTCTGGTGTTTACTTTAACTACATGTTCAGTATTCTCTTGTTTTCTATTTTAATATTTATTATTAAATATTTCTATATGTTGCATTGTGGATGGTCATTTGGAGAATACTTTTAACATCTTAAGAGTACTTATGCTTATTTTAGTGACACTGTGGCTGCTCCTGAAAGCCTTGCTGCATTTGTCAGACTCTACCATTTATATTAGTATTAATTGTACTCAGTATAATTGGGTTCCCTTGTAAGAGCCTTAGAGTAGCTGAGTGGCGGCAGTGTAATTACCTTATAGTCTGGGCAGAGGGGGCACAGCTGGTAAATCTGTGCCAGCCTTTCCCAGGTCTGTGTGTGTGTGTGTGTGTGTGTGTGTGTGTGTGTGTGTGTGTGTGTGTGTGTGTGTGTGTGAAAATTAAATATCTAAGTGTGTGTGTGTGTGTGTGTGTGTGTGTGTGTGTGTGTGTGTGTGTGTGTGTGTGTGTGTCAACTACATGAAACAGGGGCATAGAGCTCCAAAGTGGTCAGAATGGGGTCTTGTTTGGGGCCTGGAGAGAGAAAAAGAGAGTTCAGCCCTAGGTCTGGAGTGTGGTATCTGTGTGTTTTTAAGGGAAATTGTGCTTGGTACTGAGAACTGCATGTAAAAATACTGTGCATATCCATTTTTGTTCTTAGTGGCAGTCCCTCACCGGTATCAGTGGTGAGGATTGAGGCTCCTCGATTACTGGCCCCAACTAGAGACCATCACACTTGGAATCAAAAATATATAGACAAAGCCGAAATTAATGATGGGACAAAAAAATCAGGAATGGGTTTTAATTATTAGGTTCACAGGTTAATCCTCTTATATACTTAAACATTTACTAGGATAACAGCACTAGCATGCATGTACCGAAGGATATGAAGTCTGAAGCTATAATGTCTGGCGCTGCTGAGTGTAATCATCAGTGATTTATGAGGGCAGGAAAAAGGAGACAGTACGGATCTTCTGATGAGCAGAGGTTGGGTATGAGGTATGTGATGTGTGTGTGTGTGTGTGTGTGTGTGTGTGTGTGTGTGTGTGTGTGTGTGTGTGTGTGTGTGTGTGTGTGTGTGTGTGTGTGTGTGTGTGTGTGTGTTTGAGAGTGAATGGGGGGTTCTTGTTCCAATGCGATACATGAGCCAACAGTGTTACCTACTGCAGAAAAGTGCTGACTTACACTCACAGTATTTAACAATGATTCAGAGACCTGTAGATAATGAAGTCTTTCCATACTGGCCTTAACATTTTTCTGAATTACAAATCTCCACGTTATGTAAACAGCCATTTTTTTTACTGCAGCTCTTATCATGAGATGTGGGGCTTTCTCAATTCCATTTTTTCAGTCATTCTTGAGCTTTTAAATGACAGCAAGCAATACCTTTCTGAATGCTTGTTTATAGAGATATTTAGAGAAATATGGAAAGTTATGTTTATTTGCATAACTAACGATGTAAACATTGAATATCTCTCAAGGTATACAACTTACCATGCAAATATCAATGACATCTTTTCAACATTATCTATGGTTTCACTGTATGTGATGCAATACTTTATAATACATTTGACTGTGGAAATATTAATATAAATACAGAAATATTGCATATCTGCATAATTACCTATAACAACTAACATCTTTATGACATTTGACACACTGTCCCTTGAGTAGAATGCAAATATCTGTTATAAATTATGAATGGAAATATGAAACGTATAAATAACTGAGTAAGTATTTATAATGCTACTTGATTAATAAACTAATTAGTTTACTACTAGTTAATAAACTAGGCATTGATTAATACATTTAGCATCATTTTCTTACTTTGTCTTGTCTTTGGCAGTAGTGCACTGGCTGCATCTGGAGAGTTGCAGATCAGCTGCGGGTGCAGTACTGGCATTCATATAAGCAGCTGCGACTGTGTGTCTGCTTAGAAGTATTTTGCTACTTGTTCCTTTGATTTCTTTCTTTTCCTTTTTTACTCCAGGGCTTTCAATAGGACTTTTGTTTACTGTAGCCATGAAATGGAAGGACATTATGAGGAAGTGGAGCTCTAATGCTGACTTTCTGCATGATATTTTATAGCTTGGAGAATGTACATTAAATAAAAAATGACAAGGTTAAAAGTGAATATTTTATTTAGCAGAAACTGATGGTTTATAGCTTTGTGAATTGACAGCTCTTGTTAAATGGTAGCACTTGTCAGCTCTTTTGTGAGTGGTCTAAAAAGTTGGAAATCTGTTGCATTTGGCAGGTATTAGCTGGTTGTTGCAGAGGTATGGCAGTGTTAAGGGACTTTATGATTGTGTGAGGCTCTAGCACCTCTGCTTCACCAAAACTGTACGCAGTGCTGTACACCTCATAACCAGTCACTGTCTGTACTATTGATGACATTACATACATTCAGCAACACCAGAAGGAGAAGCAGCCATGGGGAACACAGGGAATCACTCTGCAAGTAAAAATAAGAAGAAATCGCATTTAGCAACAGCTGCCAGTGGTGGAACTGTGCAAAAGTAATTTATGATGCCTTTGAGACTTAAACAGCCAGTTATCTGACTTGCTAGTAAGGATAAAACTAAAAATCAACTAATACTTGTAATATTATTTATCTTGCAACTTTCAAGAAATGTACCACCTTTTATGTAAGCAAATCACAAAGAAAGTTAAAGGAGTGTATAATAAAGCATAAGTCTGATATGCTTAGGTCTATTCCAATGAATGCTTTAGTGAAACACTTTATGGATTATGGCAATGAACATGTTTTTGTTTTTAGAGTTATACAAGTTATTTATAATAATTTTAGATGGGGTGATATGGATAATAAGCTTGAGATGTGAATATAAATAGATTGTTGTATTTTGTGCTGATAGAACTCCTGGTATTAACACAAGTGTGAGTTTAAAACTAGTTTTGAAGCACAAACAGATGTATTTTAATGTATTTTTGCATTAAGAATTAATGTTTTACTTATCTGTTCTGATATGTGGGCTTTTTAATTATGTAATTTGTTAATTAATGCAATTAACTGAGATTGTTATTTAATGGATGCTGTTATTCTGATCTGGTTTTAGCACTGAGGAAGGATCAGTTGATCTGAAAGCTTTGTGCTTTAAGTCTTGTGATTAAAGTTTTTAAGTTTACGACTTTTGCATAGTCCGTTTTCTTTTTGTTGCTAGTAAGGATAGTCATGTGCGATATGCTTGGTGTTCCTTTGGGCTTTACAGTGCAAGATGTGAGGACTCTTACACATGTTAGAAAATAACTTTTTTATGAAATTACTTTTGAATCTTTAAGACTTGCTTAATGATTTTACTACTATGTGATACAAAGGAGCAATATTCTCTCTGGGGAAATTGTTATATAGGGCATATACCAGAACCAGGACCACAAAAAGAGACTTGAATTGCAGTTTAGAACTTCAGATATTCAAAGAACCAAATTGTTTTTCTAGTGTATGCTACACTATATTTGAAATAGAAACATTTTGCATGATATAATGCTATTGAATGAATTTGGGAAGTCTGGGCAAACTTGCATGTAAAAAATGAAAAATGTCTTCATGTTCTCATCATGACTGCTGTGCATGATGGTATAAAGCAGGTCACGTACAGAAGTTAGCCTAAACATGTTGTTTTTTTGTGGCTCCAATGCCTGTTTAATGCTTGATTGTGATACCTGTTAAGGGCACTATTGTGATGCCCTTTTAATGTAAGATTGTGATAAAAAGAAAGTATCTACCCCGTAGAGAAAAAGGGCATTTGTCGAAAATGCAAACAAGGGCTATCTTTGCCCACTGATAATTAACCTTGGCAATAATGTAAGAAGTTAGTCATCTAAAGAGAAGATGTTACTTGTGTTACCTATCTCACATAATGAGGAATATGTACAAATATGAACAATTTGTTATTTTAGGAGACTGTGGAAATGGAAGAAGGCTTACAGTGTAATGCTATTGTCACTGGCATGTAAGCTTAGTAATGCTAAATGTAAATAAGGGGATAATACAGACACAGCCATTGGAAAGGGGGATAATACAGACACAGCCATTGGAAAGAGGGTTAAAATGGGAAACAAAACTGGTGTTAAAGTGCTGAGAAAGGGAAGGGCTAATGTTCTGTTAGGACAGCTTAGAGTTTTATTCATGAAATACATCATCTTGCTGTGTATAAGTTTTGTAAGATGCTACATTTTGATGTTTCTTATAGCTTACATATTTGAAAATTTACTCAGCAACAGATTGAACAGTTGATATACTTATGGAAACAAAAATTGCCTGTAGTTTTGAGAAAGGTACTGGAATGGGGTGGCAGTCCTTTCGAGCAAAAATGTTCCACGTTCTAGATGCCACTATAGATATGCCAGGCAGTTTAGTACTTTGTGACCTCTACATAAGAGGCAAAATTGTTACACCTGTTGCATATGTCAATACAGGAATGAAAGATGGGGGTGCCTTTTTGAAACAATGAGGCATTATGCGTGCATCTTGTTATACTATGAGACGTGAATCATAACCTGATGGGAAAAATAGAAAGGAAAAGTAACTAAAGATTCTCAGGTCTCTCATATGAAATGATGCACCATCATTAACTTGAAATTAGGTAAAGACACAGCTTTTACTTATAGAAAGATGAGGCTGCATACTGAGGTAGAGTATTGTTTGTTCTATCAGGATTTAAAAGAAGTTCATGGAGGACAACTGATGATGCATTGTTCTGCCTTGAAATAGGTAATGATGCAGATAAGATTAAGGAAGGAAAAGATAGACAAAGGTTACATATTTTGTAGCACAATTTGAAGATATGGATTTGCCAGTTTGGCAGAAAGTTACTTCTGGACCAAACATCTTACTATGAGTGATTTTTATGAACTATGGTCTGTATATGGTCGGTAATGTGTAAAGCAAAATGCAACCGGATTTATTTGCAAGAAAAAAAAATATGGAGAAATATAGCATCAGGTTGTATTAGAGTATTTTGAATGAACTTTACTTGAAAAGTAGAGGGAGATTAATTTATTAGGAAATTAATTAAATAATAAAAGCTATAGAAAAATACAGGATCTGTTGTTCAGAGAGAAATGTGTTGTACAGGGCAGGAAAGAAGAAGTGAATATTTTTTAAGTAAACTTATTAAACGTGAAGAGACCAGAATGGATAGGATGAGAAATATGCTATGAGAAATTAAATATTGACAACATGAGGTGTTTCAGGTATTGGAAGATTATATGCAGGGGAATTTATAAAGAAAACGGAGAAAAGCATAAAAAGTGGAAAGCACTACATTATCATTTCAGGATAACATTGTTTTAGAAAAAGTAATTACTCTCAAAGAATTGAATACAATGTTGAGATTAGTCAGGAAGAAAATGGGATAGGCTTTGATTTTTTACAAAAACATGGAAATGTAAAAAACTATCTTCCCTTGAGTACGTAATGAGTAGTTAAGTGGTACAATTATAGAGTTGTTAAACAAACATTTGCTACTTTTTTGATTATTTGTACGTTTGTTTGCACAGTGATGTCATCCCAGGATATGTATTTGAAGATCCCATCGACAGTATCAGAGTGTTCCAACACCCGGCTGGATGTAACACTACTCATTCAGCAGCTGACATACAGCATTCACTGCTTACAGAAGGATTTTAGTTTGCTTAAAGAGCAAAGGACTGTGGAGATCAGAACTGAAAACTCAGATTTAAATATATCTAATGTGGAACCTAATCACCTGCAACAAACAATTTCACCTACTACCAGTAAGGTAAGATGTAAAAACATCATGAATGACTTTGTTGAACTTGTGGACTCTTGGGTGAAGAAAATTCCATTTTAAAGGTAGTGCAGTAGTTACACAAGACACTGTAACTAAACAAATTGACAAGTTAGAGAACATGCTTAATATACTGGTCCCTACAAATTGACAATCATAATTTAATTGAATGTATAAAGGCAAAAAGAGTAGCAATGAGATTTTCTATACAAAAATATCATTTTGAATGTCAGGTGACACACTATATCACAAAGAAATTAGGGAACTATATTACAGAATTGGTTTGCAAGTATTAACCATTATGGTTAGAGCAAACAATGAAAATGGAAACTTTAGTAAAAAATATACATAGTCGTATCAACTCCATTACTAATGGTCTATTTTCTCTCCATGAAAGATAAATATAATAATATTTTACAAAAAACTGATAGACAAGCAAGTGTTATTTAACAATGAAAATAGAAAAATGGAAAGGGATGAGAAGGACAATGCTGAGTGCAATGCATATGCAGTTCCTCTTGTTACAAATAGCCATGTAGAAAGATCAAAGTAAATGCTGAGCAAGGTGGGTGTAACTCATTTAGATAATTATTTAGAGTTTCCTCCATTAAGATGATCAGAAAGAATAGCAGAGAAACAATATATCTGAACCACCACCGATCAACTGTACAATACCATGGGCAGAGAAACAACAACAGGAGGGGAAGAGGTCATAGAAGAGGGACCTGTAAATAGAAATTTTAGAAAAGCATGACTGGGTATCCATTCTTCATTATGAAGATGTTTAGATATTTAATTACGGTGCACTAACTATAACTCCACAGAATTTTAAACTATTTAAAAAGGGCTTTACTTTTATTCCACCCCCAGATCTAATATTGTTGACTTGTTTTTGGAACTTCAATTATACATTAGAAAAGTAAATTTTAGTCCCACTTAGGATGAATATGCCACACCTTGTAGTACAGGACTAGCAAGGAAAATTACAATAAATCCACCTTTACAATCTATAGTAGCACTTTTTGAGAAAAACTGCAAAGCAGATTTATGAACAACATCCATGAAATTGTCAAAAAAGAGATTCCATAACTTAACAAAACAAGAAAATCAACTTTTGATTAAATTAGCAGTCGACAAATCAGTAAGAATCATAAAGCCAGACAAGGAGGAGGTGTGATCCTAATAGATCATTTTGATTACATCAGCAGAATGGACTATGTTGGCAGATACCACTTTTTTTTACCAAAAAATCATCCGGAAATAAACTTAACATATCCTACAAGATTATTGACTGGACATTCGATGGCTTGATCTTACAAAAAATAATAGACATTAAAGTGTACAACTTCTTGTAAGTAAAACTTCCAACAATTCAAGCCATCTTTGGGATATCAAAGGTACATAAGAGCACAGATAACTCCCCATTAAGACCCATTGTCTCTCCCTCAGGGTTGAAGACAGAACCTGTTGCCAAGTTTATAGACAATAAGTTAAAATCATTTTTCAGTCAAAGTGAATGTATATTAAGGGATTATGGGCATTTTCTACAACATATTAAGAAAGTAGAATATGACCATGATATTTTGTTGTTTTGACAGGATATATACAAAATCTGTTCACAGTGATGCCAAAAGACATAGGTATGGAATTATTTTCAGAATTTTCAGAAGCTATTAATAATTACAAAAACTTAACAAACATTGATATTAGACTTGTTGAATAATTTGTGCAGTATCCTGGATTGCAACAATTATTTTTTGAGGGAGAATTTTTGTCATCAGGTACAAGATTTAGCTATTGGGCTGCATCAGCCCCAGTATATGCCAATGTGGTACTATGAGAATGGGAAAGGACTTGTGTATTTCAGTTACCATACAAACACCACATTAAATTATATTTAGGAATTTTGGATGACATCATTTTAATGTGGTCAAGGGATGAAATAGTTTTAGCAGAAATGTTTGCATATTTAGAATCTGCTGCACCCTTTTCAAAATTTGTGTACCATACATTCAAGACTAAAATTATTTGAATATAATATTGTGTAAGGACATGGAAAACAGGAGATTCTGTTCCTCGATATAAAGAAAAACAACTTATTCTAATGCGTTCCTATATTTTTTCTAGTAAACACCCTACATCGCAGAAAAAGAACTTAAATGAAAGGACAAATGATTAAATTATCAAGACCAGCGAGTGAAGACCAAATGTTGTTGGAAGAGCTTGCTAAAATTAAAGAAATGTTTATTGTGAGGGATTATCCACACAAGCTCAGAACAGTAACCTACTGAAATAGTAGAAAGTAGGAATAAGGAATGTCTCCCTTTATTAAGTAACACTGAAGTTAGCCCAAGGGCACTAAATCAAAACAATAATATTTTTTCTAATACTGTACTTGTTCCAAGTATGCATAAAAGGGCAAATTCTCTAGTGAGCTAAACCTCGCCACAACAATAAATAGAACATGCTGGAGGGATAGATTCTGTCACAGAGACTCCCCATGCTTTGGAACAAAATTTCAAATTACATCAGGCAGAGCCCCTCACTAACACTCTTCGAGAGAAACCTTGACGAGTGGATGGGTAACAGAAAATGCACCCCTGGGATCACTTCATTGGCTCTGCTTGACAGAGGATCAGTTAATTAATCAATGGGGTGGCAAAAGCCGACACACTCTGGCTAGGCTTATAAATGCCCTCAGGCAGATAGCCTAGTACCTACCTATGAACCTATGAACAGAAATTATTAAAAAAAATAGGAAAAATGCAGTGATAAGAGATGCCAACACTAAGATTTTAGGAACAAGCATGACATTTAAAGAGATCTTTGAAAAGAAGAAAGCACAAACTTTAATGACTCCCAGCAAGGAGAAAATGTCAAAGTGCGGTGCATGTAAATATATTCATGAAGACCCATATGTAATTGTAGCCAATGACCCATGGACTATATGCTGCCCTGAAGCATGGCATGTAATTGTAAGAGTAAAGCCATAGTTCACTCAGCAAGCCTCCTCTCCTGCAATGCCTTTTGCATGGTTAAAACACAGAGGCAGTTAAGCCAAAGGACATATAAGCATCAGAATGATATAAAAAAAAGGTATTAACATTGCACTTTACAAACATTCCACTCAATGTGCAACTTTTTAATTTTTGTTTTTTATTATAAAGTGGATATTTCTCTCGGGGGTATATTAGAATGTGAAGAACTATGGTGGAAGCTCCTTCTGAAAGTAACCCAATGTCCTGGCACTAATGATGCAGTCTCTAAACAGAGTCAGCCCTGGTTGGTGTTTGGAAGAGTAGTGTTTTGAAATATCAGTGTGCTATTGTAAGAAAAAAGTTTTTATTTGCAAACATTTTCTTTCATTATATATTAATTATATATTTTATTATCACAATTAATTTTAATATAATTCAGAGGAGTTTTTATATATACTTCTGTATTTTTATTATTTATACTTGAGTGACAGTGTGTGTGTGGGTGTGTGTGTCTCTGTGAAATACACACACACACACACACACACACACACACACACACACACACACACACACACACACACACACACACACACACACACACACACACACACACACACACACACACACACACTGTTTTAAAGTTTTTAAATATGTATATATCTTTAAGAAAGAAAGGTCAGGTGTCATGTGATTATTTGAATGCTTTAAATAAAGCACTTGCTGCTGTGTTTAACAGATTCTGATGATGTCTGATTCAACTTGTATACAGATGAAAGCACTTAATCATAATAAAACATATTACTTTAATTATCCTGGTGCCTTTCATCTTGTCAGAATAGTTGTTCTATTTTAGAATAATAGAAAATCAAATATGTGAAGGAGCTGTGAAGTTTATGTGTAAGTTTATTGCTAACTGGAGACTTTAACACTAAGCAATGCTGATTGTAGGATAGTCATGAAATTGTTGCAAAGAATAGATGAGTGATTTGTGTGTGCAAATGATGATCTTGACTAGGAAAGTGTTAGCCTGTATTGATAGTAGTGCAAAGTAAGGTAAGATGGCTTGTGGCATAGAAAAAAAAGTTTGAGTTGATCAGTCTTGAAGGTATGTGGGGAGTTAGAAAGCAATGGCATAAGTTCTAGAATAAGGACAGTGATCAAAAACATACAGTGACCAAAAGTATATAAAGTATATGTGACAATATATGGAATCATGTGATGGTTAATGGCTGGATGGGTAATAGTTGCAAGTGAAAAAGAGGCGTTAAACAAAAATGCCTCAAGTGAAAAAGATGTATTAAACAAAGATTTGTCTTAAGTGGGACACTATTTGGGCTAATTATAAATGCTGCCTTGGAAGACTGTTCTTTCAATCTCCATCCTGTTAGATGGTATATATTGAAACCTAATGTCACCTTTATTTATATTCTGTACTGATAATTTAGTTATTATATCAAAAGATGGATTATGGGTGAAATTTCCATGGGTAAACATTATTAATACTTAGAGTTTGTTTGTGTCTTTCAGCTTTTCCCAGTTAGGGGTCGCCACAGCGGAACTCCGGTCCGCTAATGATTGGCAGTAGATTTTTACATACTGGCTTGCCGGGCCTAACGCATAACCTTCAAGGAAGGAACACCCATTCACAGATGTCGCTACACAGAAGACGCTCTAACTGAGAATCAAACGGGCAACGTCTAACTGTGAGGCGACAACGCTACCGCAGCACTAGAGCATACAGTGGAAATAGGCCTTTGATTAAGTAAGACAAAAAGCAAGGGTTATGATGACATATGGTGATGTTACTCGAACTGGAGGAATAACTTTTGATAAACAGGAAGTGAAGGCTTTAAGAATTCAGCTAGGTATACAGAGGGTCCTAAAAGACCGGTGGATCACAGTTCTAGAAGGGGTAAAACAAGATGTATCTACCAGGAAAGTGTTCAAGAATTCTTATATAAAAATGGTATCTTTATTACATTCCATGGTGCTAAATAACATTGAATAATTTGAGTTTGGGTTTCCCAGTAACAAAGGAAATTTTGTTAGAGTTGAAGTTCAAAACTTAACCCCATTAAGAGAGCCTTATACTACTGTAGCTAATATGATATGGGTTTAAGCTTATTAAATCTGGTTGGTCACTCAGTTTCCCTTTTTATACTGGATTTTAGAGAGGTTAGCAAAGTGGGTTCCTTATTTTGGCACAAATTATTTTAGGCACAAATTATTTTAGGCAGATGCCCCTCTCTGAACCTTTCTCCTGTGTGGGCCAGATTTCCTAGATGGTATTGCTGCAAGTGAAAGTTACTACAGTATTGATCTCAGCAAGCCAGACTGTCTCAAGCACACTTAGTTTCACTATTTAATATAAAGCTTATTGTTTTTGTCTTGTATCTGAGCAAACCTAGTGGCTACTCGTGCGTCACCTACCCACACTCTGTACCCTCTCTCCTTGTTGCTCCCCTTCACACATATTAAGTCCCTAACGCTGCCTATAACTGATAGCATAACACAATACTTTCCCACTGCCTTTTAGCTTTTCACTACCTAAAACAGTAGCATCTACATTTTTCCCAAACTGCTTTGTATGTTTTTTCACCCCCTTATTAGCTTACACACTAGTATCTACATTTTCCGCAATTTTAACTGGCTTCTCAGCAGTCATTTCTCTCTTCAGTACATAGCTACAGCATTCTATGCATAATTACCTTCTCTCTATTTCTTAATCCTACCTTACTGATTGTCTTTTTTGGTGCTTGCTACCTGACCCAGGTCAGCTTTCAACCCTACCCCAATTCCTACCCACCCCTGCTTTCCCTAGACTTATACCTACCATTACTCTACCCACAAAAGCTAGTTATCCAATCGCAAATACTCCCACCTACATACAGAAAATTACCACCAAAACCTCACACATTACTACATTAGCTCCACATCAATGCTTAACTGCCCCCTACTGCCCAATTTACTACACCTGGCTTCTACAACTCAGCTTAAACCATGTCACTAACAACGTATAGAAAACTTCTGGAAGAACATCATGTTGATCAGGAATAAACACATGAATGGTTAAGGAAAGGATAATTCAAACCAAGAGATGAAAGGTTAATATTGGTGGCCCAAGGTAGTGGGCTGCGTACATGTTGGTTTATAAAATCCATTGAACATGTGGGGGAAACAGACAGCTATAGGTTTTGTAAAACCGAATTGGAAACAGTAGCATACCTAGTTGTTTGTCGTGACATATTAATGACAGAAGGACTGTATACTGAAAGGCATAATAATGTGGCGAGACTGTTGCACTGGGGATTGTGCAAACATTATGGCATTCAAGTGGCTGAAAAACACTGGAAACATGAGCCACAAAGCATCATAGAAAATGAAGAAGTCTACATCACATGGGATCATCCATTAACAACAGTTCAAAAGATAGATGATAGAAAACTGGGTATAGTGGTCCAAGAAAAGAAGGCAAGAGTAGCATTGATCATTGAAATTGCCACACCCAGTGACTACATTGTCTTGCGTACAGAGAGGCACAAAGTCATAAAATATCAGGATCTGCTGACAGAAATGAGAGCAATGTGGAAGAAAGATACCCAGACAGTTCCAATAGTAGTAGTAGGAGCAATGTGTCTTATAAAAAAGAATTTACAATCATAGTTAAATATGTTACCAATACATGTAACTCCATATAAACTGCAGAAGGAGTCATTACTGGGCACATTGTGGGTGCTGTGAAGAGCACTACTGGCTGACATCAAAGATTGAAACAATACTAATTTCATGAACTTTAATTGTACTTTGACTTAGGAATGGGGTCCATTCCCGTCATGGTATTAGAAACCCAAAAGACTTGGAGAAATTAAAAACGCTTTAGTAACATATCAGCCATCCTAATTCAATATCACATTATCCATCTCTCAAAACATAAAATCCTTCCTGACAATATCACTAATAAACCTAACATCTACACAATAATCACCAAAAAAGAACCTACCCAATACCTCAAACATTACCTCTCCAAACAACACACTCTATCTCTGTGTGGGGACATCCACCCCAACCCAGGGCCCCCAACTACTACTTCCTCAGCTAAAAGCCTGAATCCCAAAAATAATATTCAAAAACCCTAAACACACACATAGTATCTGTAACAAATCCACAGAATTTCATGCTTGGTTAAGTTAATAGACCCAAGATATTCTCATAATCACTGAGACTTGGTTAAAACCCCATATCCAGGATACTGAAATGATACCCCTAGGCTATAATATACTTAGAAAAGACAGAACTGTCTAAAAAGGTGGTGGAGTGCCCTTACTCTACCCAAACACCATCACAATCTCACCTTTTCCTAAGGAAACACCAACCTTCGACAATGCCAAAATTCTAATCAGAACCATACAAATTAACAAAACAAAACAAATATACATTGTTGGACTATGTATACCACCTGGGCAGAACATCCAAACTGTGAAAGATATCCTCTCCTGGATATTGGAAAACATCAGTAATTAAACTATAATTATGGGAGATATCCATATCAACTGGCAAAATCTAATGATCGACTCCCCTACTAATAGCATAAGCCTCTATAGCTATACCCAGCTCGTTACCACTGCAACGTCTATGCAACAAAGCAATACCCTAGGTTCAACTCTTAACTGGATACTAGTTACTAGTCCTGGCAAATACTCTAATCCCTATACTCTACCCAATATTCTTACTGACCACCTACCTATATTCATATATAGATCCACTCCACAAATTACAAGAACCCACACATAAAATATCAGGAACTCTGACCAACAAAAGTTTAACAAAATCCTAAAACACAGTAACTGGAATCTCCTTAAAACACTACCACTAGAAGATGCACTTAAATATTTCAGCAATGTATTTCTAAATACTCTCAATAGCCTATCCCCACCTCTGCACCAAAAGAATAAAAACTAGCCATGCTTACTGGCTATCAAAAATGCCAAACAACTTTTAAAAGACAGAGATAAAGCCTAGAAGGTATGGTACAATAACAAATTTGATATAAACCTAATCAAATATAAACAATTATGAAACAAAGCAAAAAAGGTAGCAAACCTAGATAAAAAAAACACTTTTCCAACCAGCTGGGAAACCACAAAAACAACCCAAAACAATTTTGGAAATATATCTCAAACCTCCTTACCCTAGGCATTAAACATACTCCAGCACCACACTCTGATAAAACTCCCTCAGAGATAGCCAACCTGTTTAACTCTCATTTTATATATAGCATAAACAAACTGTAAACAAATCCCACAGCTGCAACTACCTCATGCCCCATTTCCAATCCCCCCACCCTTATCCCTTGCACAAACAAAATAAACCCTGTATCTACTCAACAAACTAATACTATACCCTCTAACTCCTTTTCTCTTAAACCTGTCTCTACCTCTCTCATTCAAAAACTGCTTCAAAAACTAAAACCCTGTTCCCTCTCCTCAGACAACCTTCCTCCAGAGTACTTAAAACTTGCTGTAGAAGCCATAGCATATCCTGTCAGCGTCCTTATAAATCACTCCATAGCAGAGTCAAATGTCTCTAACTTCTGGAAAAAATCTTTCATCACCCCCCCCCTACATAAAGGGGGCAAATCCAATTAACTATCCCACTATCGGCCAATCTCCATCCTCTCTCCTCTTTCCAATCTCCTGGAAGAATGCATACATAGGGAATTGCTTCACCATTTCACCCAAAACAAACTAATTTCCCCTACCCAGCATGGTTTTCACCCATAACACAGCACAACCACTGCCCTAATCTCATTCATGGACATTCTATCCAAATCCGTTGACTCTGGTAATATTACCTCTGCATTACTACTAGACTTATCAAAGGCATTTGACACAATGTCCCACAACAAACTTCTTCAGCAGCTATCCATTGTAGGCTACACCCTACCATCCCTCCAATGGTTTGCAAGCTACCTATGCAACTACCAACAATCCATTAAATGGCAAACTAAACTATCCCAATATCAAATCAACTCAACTGGTGTACCACATGTGTCCATACTTGGACCCTTACTCTTCAGTTTTTTCTAGAGAAGTGAACAAAAACAAAGCAGCTGAACTTTATTCATCAACAGCTCAATGTCCCACCTTCATCAGACAACTTTTACAAGCCAACCTCCTTAGTTTAAATACTAAACAGTTAATAGATTAATTACATTCAATTATATAAAAAAACTTATCCAATTAAAAAGAATTTATGGGTGTATAATCTAGTATTTACATATATAAGTAAACAGACAACTAAATTATATGTATATATATATATGTATGTATACAGAACCCATATCTCAGATACTGTAAACCTTATCCCAAAAATTCATCATCTAATCAATAATTAAAACATTTCATTAATTATTTCTAATTTCAATACTAAAACCAACCTATAAAAAGCATGAACAGTAAATAACTTGTAACAAAAATTAAAACACATATTATATCAAGGTAACTTTGTGTTAAATTAAATAACCTTAAAGTACAAAAAGTACAAAATATATCCTACTCTACTATTCAACAACCCTGATCAGTCATCACGTATTTTTAATAAAAACATATAAACCCGTAAAACATAATGACATAATGACAATACATGCTGCACAAATCTAAACTTTGTTTCAAATAAAACCAAAATTCAATATCTTTCTATACATAAAAGGTTAACCACTGTATAGACCTAACAAAAAATACAGTGTCCTGAACCTATTATATTTTATTAAATATAATTAATACACATCTAGTACCTACTATTGCTAAAATATCTCATAAGTAGATACGAGCATAACCTCAAAAGATTTTAAACTATCTTTTATTAGACAGCAATTTCAAAACGGGAGCAATAGAGACATACTCATTTAAGCCTGGGTTAATGTATGCCCAGGTTCGTAGCTGCCAATAAAGTTCATTTACTTCTAAATAAGTCTGCCAAGGGCCACTTAAGTTGTCAACAAATGACTTACTCAAAACCGTAAATTTAAAACAATGTCCTGGGCAGTCAAAAATGTGCCTAGCCAAGGCGTTATTAACGTCTTGTTTTGCTATGGCATAAGTGTGCTCATAAATCCGCTGCCTAAATTCCAATGTAAAAGGCAGTACATTTTTGACACAAAGCCACGTAAACAACACCAGTAGACCCACAATTGAATTTCCCCATTATTTTATATTCTATGTCCCTAATTCTAACTTTTGGGTCAGTAAGAATATACCTACATTGGTTACAAGAACCACATTTTCTTGTTCCAACAAAACATTGAATAGAAATTTTTGGTTTTGATTCAAGCAGACTTTTTAGATTTTGCCCCCTTCTAAAAGTAATTTTCGGGCATTCCCCTAGTCTTTTTGTCAGAAACGTGTCCTCAGTAATAAGTGCCCAACATTTGTTGAGTACATTCCTGATTTCAAAATGGTCAATAGAATAAGTACAAAAAAATCTCAAATCAGGTTCAGGTAAATTACTATTTTCAGAGCTTGACATAAATGAAGGATCTGTGGCATCTTGCAAAACAGCATTTTCAGTACTCAAGAAAGGTTTATAAAAACCCACCCTTCTTTTAGTAGTGACTTCTGTTTTAATGTCACTCAACATCAGCCCAGGATAACCTCTATTGGCAAACATACTACTCAAATGCTCACATTCTTGTAGAAAATCTTCAAACTCTGAGACCATCCTAGCAGCTCTTACCATCTGGCCTTTAACTATGGCCTTCTTTTGGTAGCTAGGATGGGAACTCGTAAAATGCAAAAATGCGTTTGAGTAAGAGGGCTTGCGGTAAATCAAGCTCACATACTTAGAGTTTACCACATCTTTCTTAATAAGAATGTCAAGAAAATTAATACTTGACTCTTGCAGGTTGTGTGTAAATTCCAAGAAGGGCGTCTTCCTTGTAAGTGAGTCTAAGAAATCAGGTATAACCAAAGGAGAAGCCTTCCAAATAAAGAACATGTCATCCTGGTACCTAGTGTACCAGGTGACATGAGATGTAAAACAGGGATCAATAAACAAAAAATTCTTTTCCCAATGGGCTAAAACTCCATTAGCAAAACTCCCACCACAGGGAGATCCCATTGCTACTCCTGATTTCTGAAGATATATACTGTTATTAAAGGACATAAAGTTGTTACTTAATACTATTTCAAGTAAAGTTTCAACTACGTAAATCACATTGTCATCCACTTTCCTTTCAAATAAAAATTCACGTATCCATTGGATACCCAACATTTGTGGTATGACTGTGTACAAGTCCTTTATGTCAACAGTCAGAAACCAAGAGTCAGCTTGAAACGGGATCTTACTCAATTCTTGTAGAAAACTCCAAGAGTCCTTACATATATGGACTTCTTTGGAAATTAATGGTCTTAAAATGCTGTCAATGTACTTAGCACAAGCAATGGTAATAGAGCCACGCCCATCCACTATAGGCCGAAAGGGTGGTTGCACCAAAGACTTGTGCGTTTTTGGACTTTATTGGCAGCTACGAACCTGGGCATACATTAACCCAGGCTTAAATGAGTATGTCTCTATTGCTCCCATTTTGAAATTGCTGTCTAATAAAAGATAGTTTAAAATCTTTTGAGGTTATGCTCATATCTACTTATGAGATATTTTAGCAATAGTAGGTACTAGATGTGTATTAATTATATTTAATAAAATATAATAGGTTCAGGACACTGTATTTTTTGTTAGGTCTATACAGTGGTTAACCTTTTATGTATAGAAAGATATTGAATTTTGGTTTTATTTGAAACAAAGTTTAGATTTGTGCAGCATGTATTGTCATTATGTTTTACGGGTTTATATGTTTTTATTAAAAATACGTATGACTGATGCGGTTACCGACAGGGTTGTTGAATAGTAGAGTAGGATATATTTTGTACTTTTTGTACTTTAAGGTTATTTAATTTAACACAAAGTTACCTTGATATAATATGTGTTTTAATTTTTGTTACAAGTTATTTACTGTTCATGCTTTTTATAGGTTGGTTTTAGTATTGAAATTAGAAATAATTAATGAAATGTTTTAATTATTGATTAGATGATGAATTTTTGGGATAAGGTTTACAGTATCTGAGATATGGGTTCTGTATACATACACATATATATATATATACATGTAATTTAGTTGTCTGTTTACTTATATATGTAAATACTAGATTATACACCCATAAATTATTTTTAATTGGATAAGTTTTTTTATATAATTGAATGTAATTAATCTATTAACTGTTTAGTATTTAAACTAAGGAGGTTGGCTTGTAAAAGTTGTCTGATGAAGGTACTGTTGATGAAGGGAGAGTTCAGCTGCTTTGTTTTTGTTCACTTCTCTTCACTTTTTTCACCAATGCCCTTCACACCTCCCTACCCCTTAGCTCCATTATCTAATACACAGATGACACTACCATAATTTCCTCCTCTAATGAGTTACAACATCTCCAGCAACTCACCCAACCCACCTTCCCCTCAATAGAGACGTGGCTGAGAGAAGCCCAGCTACTCCTAAATCCTATAAAAACAAAACTTCTACTTTTCTCAGCAAAACCAATCTCATCTGACTTTAAAATATTCTCTCAGGATAACACGGAAATCAAAACAGTTACCACAGCTAAGCTACTAAGCATTACATAGACAACAAACTAACTTTTGAATACCACATCTGCAATAGCATTAAAAAACACACATCAAACTAGGAACACTCTATAGACAAAAAACCTTCTTGGATAACGCCACAAGAAAAATCCTTGCCAATAACTATTTGCTCCCCCTCTCCTACATGCAGGCCCCTTATACACCAATTTCAATCTTCCCTTAAAAACAAGCCCCAGTCCTCTTACCGTAAAATTGCCAAATTTGCCACAGGCTACTCCTACCATTCCCATCACTGCTTAGCTCTGAAATATCTAAACTGGTTCAGACTCACACATCACCTAAACCTAGTTCAGCTGTCTTCTACACATAAACTGATATATATACAGCTAACTGCCCAGCCCCCAAATCCTTCCTAAAACCCTACATCCCTACCAGAGCACTTTGCTCTGAAAACAAACAATTCCTAACCATCTACATTCCAAACAAAAGACCTGGTTTTCCATCTGCACTTGTTAAAGAAACTCTGTTTGTTACTCTACTGCTCTTATGTTGTTTTAACAATATTCTGATATTTCCTAACCTCCTCTGATACTGGTAAAGATGTTTTGAGTGAGTCTGCCAAAATATTTCTAAGTTTTGCAAAGTTTTCATGTGTTGTGAACATTTCTCAGGGTTAGTGAACTTATTTCCAAGGATTCCCGATATTGCAGTAATTCTTAAGTCTGTTGTAAAACATTTGTTACTGCACTTGAGCTGAAAGCCAGTTTGTTTTACATTGGAAGGGTTCTTTTGCACTCTGGTGTGAGCAGAGAGCTAAATTAACCCATCCAAGGTAGGAACTACTGGTTGATAGCTTATTGTGTTTTTATCTGATTGGACCGAGGGTTTAACTTTATAAAAATCTTTTGTCTTGCTCATATAAAAGCCTTGCATTTGCACATCGCGCAAAAGCGGTTCCCCGTGATTGCATATAAGCAAACATCTCCAGTCTAAAATGCTCTATAGGAAATGCTGTCCTTAGTTTCCCACTTTTCACAACTGCTCGAAGAGCTGCCATTTTGTGAAGAGGGTGGTATCACTGCAGGTCATCTAATAGTATTCTAATAAACACTTTCACTTTGACCTTCAAGTGACTCTCCCTTACTCCTTCCCATTTAGAGATTGTGTTTCCTTGTCTTACATAGCATAGGCTAGATTTAGACTTCCTGAATCTAGACTGTTTGGTATTGTGCTCTTAGACTAGCCATCTTACATTATGAGGGCCTCCCTGCTCCCTTGTGGCAGAAGTGTGTAGCTCAAGAACCATTTTAGTTGGGATTGCTGGAGAAAGGTTCAGTTTGGGGCTTTCTCATTGGTAGTTGTGTTAAAACTATTTAAATTTGCCTGTATATACACCACGCATTTGAGCAAGTTTATGCTCAGATTACCAGAGCTGTTCAACGTTTGGCAACTTTAGCCAGAGGTCTGGAGTGCATCTGCACTGAAATCCAAGGTATCCATTGGAAAAAAAAATGAAAAATAAGTGTATTTTAAGTCAGCACTGCACTTTAACTGTATTTAGTTGAATTGTGGCTTTATTTTTGCTGTTTGTGACTAAGTCCACTTCCTTCCCAAATACCACATTCAGAAAAATCCTGCCACAATGGATGGGCACTTTCCCAACATTTCGCATGACAACTTCTTTGATATGGGCATCTTGAAGCAATGTAGCAAGATGACTGCTTAAGTATGTGTTTTACTGTTACTATTATGTGATTTCTGCCTGTTATCTAATGCGCTACAAGCCCTGAGTTCAGCGGCCTGTATATTATGGTCTGTTGAACGTCTGTCTCAGTCATTGCACATTCACTCCGCAGACATCACAGGTCCCCTTGAAGCCTGTCTAGGTTCCTTTGTACCTCTCCTAACAACACACGTCCACACTCAGCCAGCTCACCCTCACTCCTATTACTTTACTCCTCAATGATGTGTTGTACACTTTGTAATAACTAGCCATATTCCTAACTTCACTTATTATCTCTTTTTTACAGCACACTTGGTCTGCCTATATCATCGCAGCTTGGGTACCCCCCCCCCACCAGCAAAATTGCCAAATAAAACCACTGCTATGATCCGGTTTCTCCCTACAGTTATTGCAAGCCAAGAATAACACTTTTTAATAACGATACCTTGCAGACAAGTCTGCATATGTGACTGGATGTTTACAGTTCTTGTTATTAGCAGATTTGGTCCTTAATAGTTATGTTTTAAACATTGTGACTGATTGTTTACATTTCTTTTTATAGCATATTTGTTACTTTTACAAGTTATTTTTAAACATTGTTTGGCCTGCTTGCACACCTGCAAGGGGTCCCCACCCCCGGCAACTATAGCTTGGTCTCTTGCCACTAAGTGGCACAACTAACAATATACTTGCTGTATCTTGTCTCTACTAAATCTGCCCCCCCATTAGAATTCCTGTAAAGTAAGGCTAGTACCATTTACTTGGTGTATTTTGTCCCCAGATAGATTTGCCTTCCTTTGTTTTACTTACACACAAGGCCATAAATGTAGTTTGTCTGGAACTATCTGCTTACACTCCTGCCTTTCTGCCTCTACCTCTTCCTAGCTTTCACTTACCTTATAGCTCCAAATCTTCTAATTCACATACTGATTGTTTTTCTTTGCACTCTTCTGTGATGGGGCAGAGCATATCTCTAGCTGCTTGTTCTGGTTCTACTTTCCCTCATTTTGTATCTCCCTCCATTAACTCCCCCCTCCCCCATGGACATTAGCTAGTCTATATTAGTGTGTCTTCTTGAGTGGCGCCATTTTGAAATAGTTGTTTTTGGCCTGCTCATGGTGAGGAAGCTCTCCCCAGCCCCTTTTCAGTGTGCATGCCTGCAAGTAAGTGCCTGCAATTGTTTAAGCTATTCTCAAATATTTGTGGTGCACCTGGGTTAATAGGCATTTTTATGCTTTCCAGCTGAAGTATTTAGCTAACTTTATGTAGTCTAGGGAACTAACTGAAGCAGTGACTGCTTTTACTACGGAGACCACTGTTACATATGCTGTTATGCTTACAATGGTCTAAGGGACTAACTGAAGTAGTGACAGTTTTTACTGCATAAACTGTTTGCTGTTAAATATGCTTTTATGCTTACAAGGATTTTGATTGGAGACTTGTGTAATGTAATGCTCCTTACCTGGTTTTGACTGTTTGTGTACTTGCCTACAATTTCCTTTCCCTAGTTATTTGTAAAAGCTGCAACTGCACATATTCCATTTACTAAAGCAGTGTTCTAAGTTGCCAGAGATGGAAATGCTTGTTTCTTGTTGGCAACTAGCAAGCTTCTTCAGCCTCTGGTGATCAGTGCTATATTCTATATGACTTAACATTGCAGTCCTGCATAAGTGTGTGTTGTGTTATCCTGAAATGTGTTCGAACCACTTATTGCTTACTGCACTGTTATTTTGAGAAATGATGACTGCATAAGTCTGTGTTTTACTGTTACTATTATATGTGCATACGTATGTGTTTACTGTTACTATTATATGATTTCTGCCTGTTATCTAATGTACTACAAACCCTGAGGTCAGCAGTCCATACATTATGGTCTGTTGAACTTCTGTCTCAGTCATTGCAAGCAAACTCCACAGACACCACACTTCCCTTTACAGCCTCTCTAGGTTTCTTTGTGCCTCTCCTAACAACACACATCCACACTTAGTCAGCTCACCCTCACTCCTCTTACTTTACTGCTCACTGAGGTGTTGTGTACTTTGTAATAACTAGCCATATTCCTAACATCATTTATCTCTTTTGCAGCACACTTGTTCTGCCTGTATCAGCATAGCTTGGGTCCCCCCCCCCACAACAACTGAAACATTGTCAAATAAAACCACTGCTATGGTCCTGTTTCTCCCTACAGTTATTGCAAGCCAATAATAACACTTTTTAATAATGATACCTAGCAGACAAGTCTGCATAGGTGAATGGATGTTTACAGTTCTTGTTATTAGCAGATTTGGTCCTTATTAGTTATGTTTTAAACATTGTGACTGGTTGTTTACATTTCTTTTTATAGTAAATTTGTTACTTTTACTAGTTATTTTTTAAACATTGTTTTGGCTAGTGTGCACACCTGCAAGCGCTCCCCCACCCCACTCCACCCCAGGCAACTATAACTTTGTCTCTTACCAGTGGGGTGGCACAACTAACAATATACTTGCTGTATCTTGTCCCAAATAAATCTGCCTCCTCATTGAATACATAAAGTAAGGCTAGTAAAATTTACCTGGTGTATTTTGTCCCAAGATAAATTTGCCTTCCTATGTTTTACTTACACACCAAGGCCATAAAAGTAGTATTTCTGCAGCTATCTGCTTACACTCCTACCTTTCTGCCTCTACCTCTTCCTTGCTTTCACTAAATTTATAGCTCCAAGGCTTCCACTTCTCACACTGATTGTTGTTCTTTGCACTCTTTTGTGAGGGGGGCTAGCCTGCTCCATTTGCCCTCACTACGCTTGGGCTCACTCCGCTCCCCTACCCTACCACCATTCCCATTCACCCCTGCATCATCTAGACTTATACCAGCACTAACCACTCCCTTAACTTAACCCAATCAAGAATCACCCTCCATCTGCCAATCACACCTCAATTAACCAATACACTATTTGTAACACTCCTCCCTCTCTTCACAACTTAATCACAGCTACTCCTACCACACTACGCCAACACCCCTCTGTCCCTACATCTTCATCACACCATCAATATAGCCTAACATTTAAAAAGAATACACACCGTGCTCTTTCTCCAGCCCACACTGTATACTCTACTGCTATAAGCATACTATCTAACATCCTACACTGTCCTACAGATACATGTCCATACCGCCACACTATATTATACTAATACCATCCACTCCTCACTCTCCTACCTTGTCATCTCCTGCCAACTCTAAAATCACACACCTACTGCATACTTCCACTTCAAACATGTAGTTGTCAGTAATACCACTAACCACTCCAGCAATCACCTTTACATACTCACAGAAACATACATGTATAGTATCACAGATTCTCCCTAGGGGTGATACATACCCCAATCCCATGCCACGTACTGCACAACATGCCATCATGACTGCCATTCCACCCCTTCCTCACATTAAATCTACAGACCTTTTCATTCTTAGCATGAACCTTAGAAGCCTAGTTAAAAAAAAATCAGACTTTCATGCAGTCATTGCACGATACTCACCAGACATTATTATAGCAACAGAAACTGGGCTTAAACCCCATATAAGAGACCCAGACATACTCCCACAAGGTTATAGCGTACACAGGTTAGATAGGATCAGGAAGCAGGGAGGCGGGGTTGCAATCTTCTACAAAGATAACCTAAGCATAGACTACCTACCCATCAAATACCTTTATGATAACAACTTTGAAGTCTTAGTAACATGGCTCAGAATCAACCCAAAGAAAAATATTAGTATAACAGCCACTTACATACCTCCCAACAATACTCCCACTGCCATTGAGGAACAAATAGCCTGGACAGTCTCAATCTACACCCATGAAACCATTATCACAGGTGACTTCAACTTAGACTGGAACACTTGCGCTGGTGATAACCCCTCCACCTTCATAAATCTACATGGTCTCTCCCAAACAATCCATTTTCCCACTGGAATAGATAAACATAGCAAAAGGGAATCTGTCATAGACTGGTCACTTATTAACAGTACTACCCACAACTATCTCTCCGGATGCCTTCCAAATAATTTAAGTGACCATAGACCTACCTACTTAATCCATCATCAGCTCAACCCACCCAGAATCATAGTTTACAAAGTCGTATGAAATACCAAAAACTTCTTCAATGAAGCATTCGTAGACATGCTCCATAAATGCCACCACTCCATCATCTCCAACTTGACCAGGCTATAAAATACTTCAGTGATACATTTCTAGCTATTCTAAATAGCTTAACACCAACTCATACATGTCATGTTTAAAATAAAAGATTGCCCTGGATATGAAAAGAAGCCATTAGACTTCAAAAACTAAGGGACAAAGCCTGGTTTCAATACCAGAAAACAAAAGACAATAAAACTCTGCTAGCATACTAGCAGCTCCACAATCAAACAAAAAACAACTCAAACTAGACAAAAAAACATATTATACATGTATGTAAAACAAATATGAAAACAATCCCAAAATGTTCTGGCAAGCAATTAACTCGCTCCTCCACCCAGGTAAAGCTACAACCCCAAAACCAGCAACCAGTAACCAAAGCGTAAGTATTGCCTCACAAATCAACACCTACTTTATAAACACCATCCTCTCCTTAGTTACAGGGAAAAATTCCATCACACCGTCTCTTCCACCTAACGTGGAAACTAACAACAACTCTTTTTACCTCAAACCTGTCCCAACTAACACCATAAGAACATGCTGAAAAAAACTGAAACCATCTTCCTTAGCAGCTGACCAACTCCCCAATGAGTATCTCAGACTTCCAGCTTTTAGTACAATTACTAATGAAGTTACAATTAAATGTTGAGAAAGAATAATAGCTAAGAAGGTATAGTATAAATGTAGATAAGAAAGGAAGATAAAAGGAAAGTGAAATGGCGAAGCAGTTGAGTAATACATCTAGTAGTAATATATGTCACTTTTTTGAGAATACAGTAATAAGTAAGACTATGATGGAGAGGTAGAATAGTAGTTGTTAAGATGAAATTATTTCAGAGATGAGAAGGTAAGGTTGAATCAAGTAATAAGAGTAAGTTGGTTAGTCAGGTTTAGTACAGGGGCACATCCAATGTGTTTTGAGGAAGAGCTTAAGTTTATTTTTAAACAGAGTAATAGAGGGAAGTGTGGAAAGTTCAGAGGGAAGTAGGTTCCAGGTTTTTCCAACAGTATTAGAGAAGAGAGAGTCTCCAGCTCTATTGTTTGATTTATTGATATATACAAGAAGTTTTTGTGAAGATCTTAGGGACTTCAGGTTATAATAGGGGTGAATAAGGTTAGATAGGATGGGTGTTTTGGCAGGTTGATAAAGTATTTTATGGGCGATGGCCAGTTGATTAAATTTCAGCTGCTGCTGTAATTCAAGCCACCCTAGATGCTTTAGATTAATACAGTGGTGTGTTCTGAAAGGGTTACCTGTGGCAAACCTGGCTATACTATTGTAGGAGTTTTCTAGTTTCTTAAGGTTATTTTTTGACAGATTAGTAAATATGGGTGAGGCATAAAGAATGGTAGAGATTAGATAGGTGTGGGCAATAGTTATTCTAGTTGCAGGAGTGAGGAAGGGTTTGATCCTATAAAGAGAGCCTATTTTTTTATTAGTAGTTTTCAAAATGTTGTTGATATGGGTGTCAAAGTTAAGGTTGTTGTCTATGGTGATACCTAGCAGTTTCGTAGTAAGATCTTGGGATATGAGTGTACCATCATTGGATGATACAGTAAAGTCTATTGGGGGAGATTTACTGGTAAGTGTAAAAAGGAGAAGTTTAGTTTTTTTAGGGTTTAATAGGAGACAGTGTTTTGTAAACCATAGTTCTACATAGTTAAATACGTCTTGAGAAAGGGAGTGAAGTTCTGATACAGATGTGGCTGAGCATGTAAGTGTGGAGTCATCAGCGTATTGTATACATGTAGCTTGGGGAACTACTTGGTGAAGGTCATTGATGAATATAGAAAACAGGAGAGGGCCAAGTATGGACCCTTGAGGGACACCAATATTAACAGGTAGGTGAGTAGAAAGAATGGTGTTCCAAAGCACAGCTTGATGTCTGTTATTTAAGTAGGACTGGAACTATTTTAAAGCTAGTGGGTTGAGAGACAGAGATTTGAGAATGTTTATGAGTATAGTGTGATTTACCATGTCGAAAGCCTTGGACAGGTCAATGAAAAGTGCAGAGGAAAGCATGTTAAGGTTACGGTTTTTGTTGATGTCTATAAAGGAGAGGAGGGCAGTAATTGTGCTATGGGAAGGTCTGAACCCATGTTGGGAGTTGGAAAGCAGGTTATTATGGAGAAGGTGGTCTAGCAATTGCCTGTGGATACATCTTTCCATGATCTTAGATAAAGGAGAAAGTAGGGCTATGGGACGATAGTTGGAGAGTTCAGTGGAGTCTCCCCCCAAATGAAGGGGAATAATATGACTTTCCAAAGTTTGGGGATGTATCCTTTAGTGATGGTTCTATTGATGAGAATGGAGATGGGGTAAGCAATAGATTTCTCTAATGCCATCAACCAACTGAGAAATTCAAATCAGCAAGTAACATTAATCTTCCTAGACATGTCAAAAGTGTTCAACACTATCTCCCATCAGAAACTCCTTAGTACTCTTGCCTCACTAAACCTTTCAAAGACTTCCATCTCCTGGTTCCTAAGCTATCTTTATGACAGACAGCAAGCAGTAAGATGGAAATCCAAACTCTCACCACTTCTGCCTGTCTCAGTCAGAGTCATCCAAGGGTCCATACTAGGACCCCTTTTTTTCACCATCTTCTCCAGTGATCTTGCCTCATCCGCACCACACACTAATGTGGTTCAGTATGTGGATGATTCAACTTTAATCTGCTCATCAGATACCTTACCAGACCTCCAAATAGTAGCCCAACAAACTTTTAATGATATAAAAACATATCTAAGTAAATCACAACTAATCCTCAACCCCAAAATGACACAGTTAATGCTATTTTCCAGTAGCAAAGAATCACCAAGCACACCTCCTTTAACCATTCTCTCAACAAACAACGCAGTCATCCAACCAGTTCAGCATACAAAACTACTTGCATGACAATCAACAACAAACTCAGATCTGAGAAACACATTGCCATCACAATTAAAAAAGTTCACATCAAACTTGGCTGACTGTACAGAAGCAAGCTATTCCTCACTGACAACACCAGCCTAGCCATATGCAGAACCTTCCTCCTTTCTACACTCCTATATGTTTTCCCCCTCTTTACCAACTTAAAAAAATCAGACTTAACCAAATTGGAAATTTGCTACAGCAAAATAGCCCACCTAGCAGTCATCCTTCCCCACCAAACCCACCATTGTATTGCCCTACATAAATTAAATTGGGTTGAGCTACCTAACCTTCTTTGTCTCTACCAACTTAAATTCACACACAATATCATCTTCCATCCTGATAGTTGCTCATCCCTCAAGGAACTTGTTGTTCCTTACTGATGCCCACAAAGTCTAAGATCTGCAGACAGAAACTTTCTCACAGTAAACAAAGCTAACAACACTCATGGTAAAGCCCTGTTCTGAAATCAGATAGCCAAACTATTGAACTGTCTACCCCACACCCTCCAAAACACATCTGAATCTATGAGTTTCAAACAACTACTATTTGAACATCTAGCCAAGAACTGGCATTGCTCCTGTGCCAAACCTGACCGACAAGATATAACTCTCTCACCCCACTGTCCACTCCTTATCTCATTTTCTCCCTCTCCTCAGTGTTCATTACTACTCAAAAATAAACATATATATCAAGGAAATGTAATTTGGTCATAACTATTATTTAATATGTACACAGTGCTAATTCTATTTTTCTCACAGTGATCTTCATTGAAATGCTTGTGTTTTTCTTTTTGAAAATGTATCTACAAGAAAACTGTATTGAATACTACTTCGTATAGACTAGCTAGATGATGCATATTCTCCATCTTACTGTATGTATACTATTATACTATCTAATTATTATATTTGCTTATATTTCTGTGGAGCTTTTCTCCCTGGGCCTCCCCTGAAAATGGGCTTCTAGCCCAGTCGGACTTTCCCGTAAACAAATGTAAATAAATAAATACATAATAAATTGCTTCATGTATACTGACAGCCGTTTACTCATAAAGCAAAATAACAACACAGTGTTGTTAGTTTGCTTTAGGAGTAAATGGTTGTCAGTACACATGAAGCAATTTATTTAACACCATATGTGAGAGATACAAAAACACCGTGGAATTAGAGTCAATCCTGTCATGTAAAAAAACAAACTAGAAATCAAACAGGTTGCCAGCACACATGCTTCACCTGTCATGCAAACCTCACCCTACACAAAAAATAAGGTCATGACACATAAACCCACATACATGGAAGTACTCACTAAAAGCCTACCAAAAGAATAGAAACCTCCCAAACGCACACCATCCACACTCTCCACTAAGTATAAAGAAACCACTACACATATCAGCACACACATCCATGTCTAGACAAATAAGCTGCTAAGGCAAAACACATCAGATGTCTTGGTCACAGGCAACTCCATAGTGAGACATAGAGAGAGAGTCATGGTCAGCTGTCTGTCAGGTCCCAGGATCCAACAAATCAAGCTTGCTCTCGAGTCACTCAACAACAAGTACTGTTATGGCTCTGTCATTGCCCATGTTGGAGTGAATGACTTGAGACGTACCTCCTTGGACTATACGAAGAGAAACATGATGTCACTCTTTGATTATGTGTCCCAGACAGGTATGTTCGTAGTCCTAAGCAATATCGGCCCCTGACCCAGGATACCACAATATAAACAAAAAATGATCGACTTCAACATTGGCTCAGCTTCTGGTGTCAGTCCAGGGGGACCCAGTATTTATCAGCCTGGGTGAGTATGGTAGACATACCTCACTGCTTTTCTAGAGATGGTCTGCACCAGTCCCCCCTAGGCTTTCAGATACTGGCAAAGGCCCTTGCATTCCCCCATAGTGGCTTTTTTAGGCAATGTCAAAACAACAAATTTTCCAACGTAACTAAATCTAATTGAGACAAATTCAGAGTCATGCTGCTTAGTGTTAGGAGTGTAAACATGAAACTGCACTCCCTGGAAGCACTCCTTACCTTGGAGGATGCCGATGTCTGTGCAGTTACAGACAAATTATTCAAGGTCGCTGAGAGAACCCCAGCCGTGCAAGGCTGCAATGCCGTCCACATGTTCAGACCTCAAAATGAGCATGAAGAAACCAAAGGTGAAGGTGTAGCCATCTTCATTAAAATCAAATACACTTTGAGACTGGTCAAGCAGCATGACTCTCTCAAACTACTTCATGTCCAATTAACTATTTGGAAGGTACCATACCACATAATTACTAGCTATAGATCCCCACCATGAACCAGGAGAAGCACACCCCCTACCCCAGTTTACTGGAATCTCCCACCATACAGCCCAACACCTTAGTCATGGGAGATTTCAGCTATCCTTCTATAGACTGGGGAACATACATGAGCAAAACCATGCTTGCCCAGAGGTTCCTGGACTTTGTTAACACAAGTGCTCTGGAGCAGATAGTCTACAGCCCCACTAGGGGGCTCTAATGTTCTGGACATAGTGCTCATGAGGGTGTAGTCACTGTACTTCCCCATGTGTGATGCCCTCCCTGGTTAGGTCAGACCATGAATAAGCCTCATTTTAGTTAAATATTGGAACTGACGCCCAGACATGAACAAAACTATAAAAAACTTCACCAAAGCTAACAAAAGTGTACTAAGCATTGTTATAAAAAGCTTCATACCACCCACAATCATAGACACCAGCGATCACTATGCTGAAATGTACGCAAATGCCCTGTACAAACACTAAAGTGACTGCATAAACTCTGGTGTTCCTGGCTGGATCAAAACCAGGTCTTCTTGTAAAAACAACCCACCTGGTGTACTTCAAGTATAACAGATTATATAACAAGAGGAAGAAACTGTTGTCTCAAAGCACTAGGGATATCACTCTGCAGAGGAAGTTCATAGGTAGGTAGGTTCATAGGTAGGTGCTAGGTTACTGGCCCTAGGGCCTATATAAGCCTAGCTAAATGTTACCCTGGCTTTCGCCACCCAAGAAAATGATTTTCCTCTGCCCCTGTCGAGCAGAGCCACAGCGGTGATCCCCAGGGTGAATTTCCTATTTCCGATCCAATCATCAAGATTTTTCTTGAAGAGTGCTAATGGGGAGCTTTGCTTGATATAGATAGGTAGTTTGTTCCAGAGTATGGGAAGTCTCTGGGACAGGAATCTATCCGTCCAGCATGTTCTGTTTATTGTGGTGACAAGGTTTAGGTCCCTAGAGTGTGTAGCTTGGAGGATTGGGATTTCTTTAAATGGAGCATGTCCAACAGCTCTGGGTTTGACATAGCTTTGTATGTTAGGCAGAGATCGCCTCTGAGTAGGCGATATGCGATAGAGTAAAGCTGGAGTTTTTTAGATGATCTGCGTAGGGCATCTGTTTGAGGCTGGTAATCCTCTTTGTGAGGTACTTCTGTGGCCTTTCCAGTTGTAGATTTCTTGTGAGGTACATACCAAAAGGGGCATTGTACTCTATAATGGGTCTAATGAGTAATGAGTAGAGGGGAACAATGACCTCTGTTTTCCTGGATGAGAAACCTTTTGTGATGGGGTGTGCCATATAGAAAGATTTCCTGACTACTGTGGCGATGTGATTATCAAAGGAGAGACTACTGTCCACTTGTGTCTAAGGTCTCTTATCACACTTTCGGTTTTAAGTAGACTACCACCTATGTGGTAGCTCATGGGTACAGAGTTTTTACCAAAGGGGATAACAGTGCACTTTTTGGCATTGAGCTTGAGGCCATGGCTTTGACACCAGGCATTTGTCTCAGTGAGGCCCTTTTGTAGGATGTCCACATCATTAGGAGTTTTGATTATGGCTCCTAGTTTGCAGTCATCTGGGAACTTCATTAGCCAAAGACCTTCTGTGTTAGCCTGTACTTCAGAAAAGTAGATACCAAACAGGAGAGGACCCAGGACTGAACCCTGTGGTACTCCACTTGTCACTGGTCTGAAGCCGGATTTGGAGTCTGTTACTTTCACAGTGTGGGTTCTGTCAGTGAGCCAGTTGGCAATCCATCTTGTGACATAGGGATTTATACATAGTTTAGTGAGTTTATCTAGAATTCCAGAGTGGGGGATGGTGTCAAAAGCATTGGTGGGATCTAGATAGGTTGTGTGAACCACCTTACCCTTGTCTACAGCTTTGGTGATGCTTCAAAGAAGTCTATCAGGTTTAGGAGACATGATCTGCCTTTTACAAACCCGAACTGGGTGGGGTCCAGAGTTTGGAGATTACCAATGTCTTTATTTATAAGTTTCATGATGATATGTTCCATGGCCTTGCAGACCAGGCTTGTTAGTCTAATGGGGCAGTAGTTCCTGGGGTCTGTGGTGGCTCCCCCTTTGTGTAGTGGGATAACCGTCACTGTGTATGGTGATTCGGTGTGCACAAAGCCTGAGATGAGGCTATGATTGAACATGGTGCTTAGGTGGGGTTCAATTCATTCTGTAGTTTGTGTAGAATGCAGCATGGGAGGTTGTCAGGTCTCATGGATGCTGTGCTCTTGGCTTTGGAGAGTGTGGTTTTTACCTGTGCAGCAGTGATTACAGGAACTTTGCATTCTTCCGGTATAGAGATGGGCCCTTTAGGGGGTGAGAGGGGGGTAAAATTAGCACTGAACCTATCTGCCAGGATGTTGGCAATATCAGTTGGTTCTGTATAGTCACTGCCATTGTGCTGTAACTCAGTGCAGATCTGAGTGTTGCCTTTGCATTTTGAGGTTTAGACTTCTAGCATTGAGTAGGATTACCCTCAGATTTTGCTTGCTTGTACCTGTCACGGTGTAGAATTTGTCATTTGAACCTTGCCTAAAAAAAGGCACTATATGGGGTGTCAAGAGCCTTAGCCAGTATCCAGATTCCCAAGGGTGACAGGTGAAGGTAATCTCTGGCAAAGCATCGTGGTCTGTTGATCATGTCATCCCAGGCAGACAGATACTGAATCCCCTTAGAATGACACCAGAAGCTTAGCCAATTGTTAAAGTCAATCATTTTGTCCTTGTACTGTGGTATAATTCTGGGTGATGGCAGGATGCTACTCAGGGCTAGGGTCATACCTGCCTGGGCTACAAGATTGGAGAGCTCCTCCATGTCTCTTTTCATGTAGTCCAAGGAGGTACATTTCAGGTCATTCACACCAACATGGACAATGACAGAGTCATATTTGTACTTGTTTTGGAGTGACCTGAGTGCGTGCATTATGTTGCGGATCCTGGCACCCGACAGTCAGCTGACAGTAACTCTCTACTTGTTTAGCCTGGTGAGTGGAACATCAGTGTGCCTGACTATAGAGTCACCTATGACTAGAGTGTTGAGTATGTTGTTATGCCTTATGGGCTGTGGTTGAGTGGCACACTGATTTTGTGGGCTATGTGTCATTTGGGTTGTGTTGGGGGTGGAGGTTGCTTGCATTTCTGCTTTGGAGGTCTCTGTTGCTTGAGCAGATTTTTATTGAGAGCCTTCATGAATGTAGGTGTGTGTTTTGTGTTTCTATGGGTGTGTTTTAGTGGTGTAGGTTTTGAGGGACTGTGTGATGAGTGTGGTGTGGTGCAAGTGTTTACCTTCTCCTCTTGACTGTCTAGTCCAGTCTTGGGTGAAGAGAGCTTTGCTTCCAGTTTGGCTATATAAGTGCATCTCTCACAAATTGTAGTGTTGGGTGGTAGGAGGAGAGGGTTCCCTTTTAAGTCTAACAAGAAAAAAAGAAATCTTGTAAAGTCTTCTAAAGCAAATTATGAAACTAAAATTGCATCCCTAGCCAAAGATAATCATAAGGCCTTCTTTAACTCATTCACTCCAGAGCAGTTCAGAAAATGCTGCCTGCTTACTTCCACCATAGGAACAATAGTGCAGCCTGAGCTCATTTTCAGAAAATCCATTTGTAATGCCATACAGAAAACAAATGTTCATAACACTTTATCTATAAGAGCTAGACTAAAAATGTAAATGCAAAAGTTGTTCAGCAGATACTGACCTTTCCAACAGTGTAAATGTTGATAGTGCGTATCTAAGTCATTATTAAATATTTGCCATGGAATGCTGATAGTGTGCATATTTTTTGCCTTTTTGGAAAAACAAAGCACAATATCTTGATCAAAGTACTATGTAAACCCATACAATTTGTATTTAATTTGTTTGTATGAATGTCAGCTTTAAAATGATACCTTAACCATTACTGTGTGATGGTCCTTTACGGAGATATTTACAGAAATATAATTCATATTATATTTCTCATAACTGATAAATAAACAAAGCATAATATCTCATCACCTGTAACGGACAGAGGCTACATATCAGTGTACACATTGTGTGGCTCAATGTCAGCTTCAAAATGATGTATCATTTGTGTCATTACCATGCTCCCTTACAAAGATATGGCCATAATAATGACAAGCATTGGAAATGTATAATTTTCATAATCCTACAAGACTAAACAAACTGTGATATCTGTACATGTGTATAGCACACAGACACAGTTCTTTTACCATGTTATAATGAGTAATACTGTCTTCAAAATGAGTTATTACTTAGCACACTGACATGTTCCCTGGCAAAGTTATTTGCCAAAATACGAAATAAATAATTTCCATAACCTAAGTCCAAAACAAACTTTTGATATCTGTACATGTGTACAACATACAGGCACTATTCTTTTACCATGTTAGAACTATAAATACTGTCTTCAAAATGAGGTATTACTTAGCACATTCAGATGCTCCCTTGCAAAGTTATTTACCAAAATATGAAATAAATCAAAATTTCCATTACTTAAGTCCTAAACAAACTTTGATAGTTGTACATGTGTACAACATATGGGATCCTATTAGAAGACCGAAGATGCATTCTTTTGAATGCATCTTGGTTGAACTTAAAAGACTGAAATTGCAAAATATTGAAGTGGCTTTTAAGCAAATTCTTTCCCAGGGAAAGAATTCACTTGGCCACTTTGTTACTTTGCCATTTTCGGCACTGTTGTGCTGTCTCAGAGTTGGCATATTTAAGTAGGGGGTGTAGAGGATGCAGCCCCCCCCACATTGCGGGGTGTGGGGGTGAAGCCCCCCACTTAATGTAATGTTTAAAGTGTTTTTTTTTTGTTGGAACAGCAATTTTTTTTCCCTTGGAAAAAAATTGCTGTTCTGACAATTCAACATTGTAAGCTTTCACTTACATAGGGTCGATTAATCACCGTTCACTTTTTTAAGCATTCAGTGATCTAATATAGACCCCAATATACAGGCACTGTCTTTTTTACCATGTTGGAACTATGAATACTATCTTCAAAATGAGGTATTACTTAGCACATTGACATGCTCTCTTGCAATGTTATTTACCAAATTATGAAAAAAAATCATAAGTTCCATAACCTAAATCCTAAACAAACTTTGATATCTGTACATGTGTACAACATACAGACATAGTTCTTTTACCATGTTGGAAGTATTAATACTGTTTTCAAAATGAGGTATTACTTAGCACATTGATATGTTCCCTTGCAAAGTTATTTACCAAAATATGAAAAAAAATCATAATTTCCATAATGCAAGCCCTAAACAAACTGTGGTATATGTACATGTACAGTGCAAGGCCATATTTCTTTTACCACATTGTAAGGACTAATACTGTCTTCAAAATTAGGTATTACTTAGCACGTTGACATCTTTCCTTATATAAGTCATTCACTAAAATATGAACAAAAATCACAATTTTCATAACATTAGCCCTAAAAAACTGATATCTGTGCATGTGTACAGCATGCAGACACAGTTCTTTTACCATGTTATAAGGACTAACATTGTCTTCAAAATGAGGTATGACTTGGTACAATTACTTGCTCCCTAGCAAAGTCATTTACCAAAATATGAAAAAAAATCATAAGTTCCATAACCTGAGTCCTAAACAAACTGTGATATCTGTACATGTGTACAGCATACATATTCAGTTGTTTTACCATGTTGTACATTCTGATATTGTCTTCAAAATGAGGTATTACTTAGCATGTTGACATCTTTCCTTACCAAAGTCATTCAGTAAAATATGAAAAAATGTCATAATTTTCATAACTCTAGTCCTAAAAAACTGTGATATCTGTACATTTATACAGCACACAGACACAGTTCTTTTATCATGATGTACGTAGTGATACTGTCTTCAAAAGGAGGTATTACTTACAATTACATGCTCCCTAGCAAAGTTATTTACCAAAATATGAAAACAATTATAATTTCCATAACCTAAGTAGTGCAATATTTCCTGCCCTGACATGTGCCCATTCAGCAATGGACATATGGGATCAAGGATGGAATATTTCCTGCCCTGACTTACATACATTTACTGTACCAGAGTGGAGGGGGACTGACAGGGCACATCACAAAAGAAAAATGCGCAGCGAGAATTTTTGTTTTTGCAGGTGGCCTTTCGGGGAGGGGCTGAAGGCATCAGAGTGGCACCCTTGAAACCATGCATATCTAGGAAAGCAGCCCAGTGGGACTGTGCTGAATCATCTCTAAGTTCCCTGCTGCCATCCAGGATGTTCCTAAGATTCATGGTGTCTAGGTACGATGCCCACTAATGCACACACCATTGGATTGGCAGTAGGCAGAAATCACTGTGAAGAGATACATTCTTGACTTAGTTGAAATACTGCATGAGTGGGAACTGACAAGAGGCTACAGACAGGTCACATGTAAAGAGAAAAAGCCGTGTAAGGACTGCCACTCCAATAATGAACCCAGGTCAGGCATGGGACTTCAGTGGCACTTGAGGTCATCTGATGTGTCCGATACCTGTGCTGGCTACCCACTCAGACTGCTGATGCCACTAATGTCTCATGACTTCCTTCAGTGTCAGCAGTCTGCCTTAACTTTACCTTTTCTTTTTACATGTCTCCATTCAGCAATGGACATAAGGGATCAAGGACAGAAGTAATGTAATATTGTGACTGTGTGATACAGCAAATTACTACATGATATGATGTTCAATTGCAGTCTTCTTCTTCTTTCAGCTGCTCCCGTTAGGGGTCACCACAGCAGATCAACTGTCAATTTCTTCCTGTCCTCTGCATCTTGCTTTGTCACACCAACCACCTGCATGTCCTCTCTCACCACATCCATAAACCTTATCTTAGGCCTTCCTCTTTTCCTGTTACCTGGCAGCTTCATCCTTAGCATCTTTTTCCCAATATACTCTGCATCCCTCCTCAGCACATGTCCAAACCACCATAATCTTGCTAATCTGGCTTTGTCTCCAAACCTTCCAACCTGGGCTGACCCTCTAATATACTTATTCCTAATCCTGTCCATCCTCATCACACCCAGTGCAAATCTTAACATCTTCAACTCTGCCACGTCAAGCTCTGACTCCTGCCTTTTTGTCAGTGCCACTGTCTCCAACCCATATAACATAGCTGGTCTTACTACCCTCTTGTAGACCTTCCCTTTCACTCTTAATCATACTCATCTGTCACAAATCACTCCTGACACTCTTCTCTACCCACTCCATCCTGCCTGTACTCTCTTCTTCATCTCTCTTCCACACTCACCATTACTCTGAACTCTTGATCCCAAGTACTCATCCACCTTTGCCACCTCTACTCCCTGCATCCTCACCATTCCTCTATCCCCTCTCTCATTCACACACACATATTCTGTCTTAGTCCTGCTGACCTTCATTCTTCTCTCTAGAGCATGTCTTCACCTCTCCAGGGTCTCCTCCACCTGTTCCCTACACTCACTATAGATCATAATGTCATCTGCAAACATCATAGTCCACGGGGACTCCTGTCTGATCTCGTCTGTCAACCTGTCCATCACCATTGCAAATAAGAAAGGGCTCAGAGCTGATCCTTGATGTAATCCCACCTCCACCTTAAATGCATCCGTCACTCCTACTGCAGACCTCACCACTGTCACACTACCCTTGTACATATCCTGTACCACTCTTACATACTTCTCTGACACTCCTGACTTCCTCATACAATACCACAACTCCTCTCTAGGCACCATGTCATATGCTTTCTCTAAATCCACAAAGACACAATGCAACTCCTTCTGACCTTCTCTGTACTTCTCCATCAACACTCTCAGAGCAAACATCGCATCTGTAGTGCTCTTTCCTGGCATGAAACCATACTGCTGATCACTAATCATCACCTCCCTTCTTAACCTAGCTTCCACTACTCTTTCCCATAACTTCATGCTGTGACTGATCAGTTTAATCCCTCTGTAGTTAATACAGCTCTGCACATCACCCTTATTCTTAAAAATCGGTACCAAAACACTTTTTCTCCATTCCTCAGGCATCCTCTTACTTTCCAAGATTTCATTAAACAATCTAGTTAAAAACTCCACTGCCATTTCACCTAAACACTTCCATGCTTCCACAGATATGTCATCTGGACCAACAGCCTTTCTGTTCTTCATCCTCTTCATAGCTATCCTTACTTCCTCCTTGCTAATCCACTGCACTTCATGATTCACTATCTGCACATCATCCAACCTTCTCTCCCTCTCATTCTCTTCATTCATCAACCCCTCAAAGTACTCTTTCCATCTGCTCAACACAACTCTCCTCGCTTGTGAGTACATTTCCCTCATTATCCTTTATCACCCTTACCTGCTGCACATCTTTACTAGCTTGGTCCCTCTGTCTAGCCAATCGGTACATGTCCTTTTCTCCCTCCTTAGTGTCCAGCCTTTTATACAACTCTTCATATGCCTTATCCTTAGCCTTCACCACCTCTCTCTTTGCCATGCACCACATCTCCTTATACTTTTATCTATTTTCTTCATCTCTTTGACAATCCCACTTCTTCTTCGCCAACCTTTTTCTCTGTATACTCTTCTGTACATCTTCATTCCATCACCAGGTCTCCTTGTCATCCTTCCTCTTTCAGATGTCACACCAAGCACCTTTCTAGCCATCTCTCTTACTAGCTCTGCTGTAGTTACCCAGCTATTCGGTAACTCTTCACTGCCACCCAGTGCCTGTCTTAACTCTTCCCTGAACATCACCTCACAATTACCTTTTTTCAATTTCTACCATTTGATCCTTGGTGCTGCCCTCACATTCATCCTTCTCTTCTTGATCACCAATGTCATCCTACAAACCAGCATCCTATGCTGCCTAACTACACTTTCCCCTGCCACCACTTTACAGTCTCCAATCTCTTTCTGACTGGCCCTTCTACATAAGATATAATCCACCTGTGTGCATCTTCCTCCACTCTTGTATGTCACCCTATGCTTCTCCCTCTTGTTAAAATATGTATTCATCACAGCCATGTCCATCCTTTTCACAAAATCCACTACCATCTGACCTTCTGCATTCCTTTGCTTAACACCATACCTACCCATCACTTCCTCATCCCCTCTGTTCCCTTCACCAACATACCCATTGAAATCTTCTCCAATCACCACTCTCTCACCCTTGGGTACAGTCATCACCACTTCATCCAACTCATTCCAAAATTTTTCTTTCTCATCAATCGCACACCCAACTTGTGGAGCATATTCACTAACAACATTCATCATTACACCATCAATTTCCAGCTTCATAAACGCAGTAGTTCACAAAAATATGAAGCATATAACCACAAATGCGACTTTACTGTATATCAAGCAAATTGTACAAATGACAGAAAGAAAGTGGTGGGGTGGATTGAAATGACTCCATGTAGACCAAAACCCAAATCTGGCTTGTGCATGCATCAATGTGATAACTTCTACCTATGTGAATAACAATGACAGCTGCTGAGAGTAATACCTGAAAAGTGATAATGACTCAGTGATATATTTAAACTGCATTTATTGTTAATGTGATAATGACCTGAATTTCATTACTGCAAAGTTCTGCATGCTGAGACACAGGTGATAAATGCTGCACAGAACCTGTTGAGTAGGCATTCATTATATTACCTTCTGCAGCTGTTATGTAACACAGACTTATTATCATCTTTTAGGAGAAGACCTGAGTAACTCAGTAAAAATAGTATAACACTTATTTATTACTGAGCCCATCCTCCCACTTAAATTCCACACATGACTGACAAAGCCAGGAAGTATGCCCAAATATGTGGTAACTCCATGCTGATAGTAATCTACAAGTAATAACTTTTATCTCATTCTGGCAACTACTGAGTATAATCAGAAATAGAATAATACAAGCAGAAATATCAAACTTATCTGGTTGATCCGTGTAAGAATTAGTCCAAAAAGTAGTAATTCATGTTATCTCACCTAACCATCCCTCTGGCTACAATGAGACACAGAAGTAAAAAATGCAGAAGTTTGATCCCAAGTATCTGGTTGAGTAATGCCAACAATCACCAATAAAATACTAAGTCTCTCATACCACCCAGACATTATTCAGTACAAAGAAAGAGTAAATCAAAATATACATTCAGAATGTTTGGATATATTTATCAGCACTTTTAAAACATTAGTATTATTAACTTGAGATATTGATTGAATAAGATAATGTGACTTACTAAACATTTTCTGAAGTAAAATAAGTCTATAACTATAATTATTGTCCTTTAGGGCAGTTTCATAACCTGTTTTCCAGAAGTCATCAGTTTTAGGAGGGATAAAGAAGGACAGAGCTAAATTGTGCATGAGAACTATGTTACCCAATGCTCACTTCAGCAGTCTGATCATGTATGCACAAGCACTTCCCTGATGCACTGTACCCCAGCCTTCATTAGATCGATATATTCAGCTGTCTCTCTCTTGTTTATATATATATAATGCTATTATATAGTGCAGAGATAGCCAAATATACAACCTGTTTGGTTTGCAGTTACCCTTCTACATAATTCCTGATGCACACTGAAGTATTTCCCCAAGCAACCTCTTCATCAATATGTCCAGGTATACACATGCACCAGCATAAGACATTCTCCCAAGCACCCCTTCAGTTCATAGTTCATAGATTAGTACTAAGCTAACTGCCCTTGTGAGCCATTTTAAGCCTAGCCAATTATCCCTTGTGAGACTCAAACCCTGCACCTTGTGTTTGTAAGGCAAACACCTTAACCATTAGGCCATAGAAACAAAATATTGAGGTATGCACAATCACCAAAATAAGACATTCCAACAAATGACTCTTCATTAACATTTGCTAGTGTGTGCAACCACCTAAATGAAGCATTCCCCCAAGTGTCCTGTTCAATAAAATGAAGCAGGCGCAACTGCCAGAATGAAATATTTGATCAAATTACCCTTCAGTAATATTTACTGGTATGTGCATGCACCAAAATGAAGCATCCACCCAAGCAATCTTGCCTTATTTCTTTGATGCATCAGTGCTTTAACATCAGAGGATAAGCATGTGGGAAGTAAGTACACTGGCAATGTCACTCAACTTTTTAGTGAGCAAAGTAAGGGTCACATATACTGCAGAAGTGTATGAAAGATGTCTGCTTAGACACTATTTAATCACTGTTCAGGGTAAGTTCACTGCATCCTAATCACGGTCATTAGTAAATACGAAAGAGGCATTTTCTGGGTATAAAAGAAAGAAAGAAAGAAAGAAAAATCATTCATACTTTCAAAGCATTAAATTTGACACACTACAAATCTTTGCACTGGGCTAACACCAAGGTCACAAATAAGACCTTAAGGAGAAAATTACAGTCAACTGTCTGTCGGGTGCCAGGATCTGCCACATAACGCATGCACTCGTTACTCCACAACAAGTACAAATATGACTCTGTCATTGTCCATGTTGGAGTGAATGACGTGAGATGTACCTCCCTGGACTACATGAAATGAGACATGGAAGAGCTCTCAGATCATGTGACCCAGGCAGGTATGACCCTAGCCCTGAGTAGCATCCTGCCTTCACCCAGAATGATACCACAGTATAAGGACAAAATGATTGACTTTAACAATTGGCTAAGCTTCTGATGTCATTCTAAGTGGATCCAGTATCTGTCTGCCTGGGACGACATGATCGACAGACCATGATGCTTTGCCAGAAATGCTCTGCACCTGTTGCCCCTGGGATTCAGGTTACTGGCTAAGCCTCTTGCCACCCCTATAGTGTCTTTTTTAGGCAAAGTTCAAAGGACAAAACCACCACCGTAAGAGGTACAAGCATGTAAAATCTGAAGGTAATGCTACTCAATGCTAGAAGTCTAAACATCAAAATTCACTCTCTCAAGGCACTCTTAAAAATAGAGAACATCGATATCTGTGAAGTAACTGAGACCTGGTTCAAGGCTCCAGAGAGCACCCCTGCAATACCAGGCTAGAACTCTTACCACACTTTTCGGCCACCAAACCAGGACCAAAACACTAAAGGTGGAGGATTGTCCATATTCACCAAGGATATTCACAGCACCATGTTAGTTGCCCAACACAATGCGTCTGAAATTCCCCAGGTGCAACTAACACTAGATAAGACTGCAATCCAAATTGTAGCTTGCTACAGATCCCGCACCATGCCACAAGATTCTCACTACACCTTTCTAAACATACTGGAAATATTAAGATACAACCAAACACCCTAATACTGAGTGATTTCAACTACCCTGCCATTTACTTGGAAAGCTACATGTGCACCAACACATTTGCCCAACGGTTCTTGGAATTCATAAATTCCAATGCCCTGGATCAACAAATCCATAGTCCCACCAGGGGCTCCAGTATCCTAGACCTGGTCATTACCAACATGGGAAATCGATGCTCCACACCTATGGTCACCCCCTCGTTGGTCAGGTCAGACCATTAGCTAATAACCCTTAACATCCACATCCCACCCCCACCCCCAGTAAGGAAACCTCCATAAAAAACTTCTCCAAAGCCAACTTCATGCTGCTCAAGTCAGAAGTGACAAACTTCATGACACCAATGCAGACGGGAACTGAAAGTTTGACTGCTGAATCCTACACTAAGGCACTGTACGAGCACATTCACTTGTGCATGAATCATGCCATCCCCAATAGAACCAAAATGCTCTCCTCCAAAAAAATGAAACCAATCTGGTGGTCCCTTGCCATAAATAAACTTTGCAACAAAAGGAATGAACTGTTGCAGAAAAGAGGAAAATTCCAGGATGGAAAAAAAACCTCCCTTACCAGCCTCAGTAAGAAGCTGATATCTCTCATAAAATCCTCCAAAGCTAGTTACGAAAATAAAATTGCCAAAAATTCCAAAGACAACCACAAGGCATTCTATAGCTATGTCAAGAATCTAAATGGCAATGCTCAGATCTGCTCTGAGCTACAACAGAATAGCATTAAATATAGTGATCCCAAGGATATTGCCAATATCTTGGCAGATGGATTCAGTGCAAACTTCACCCCCCTCTCACCCCCTAAAGGGCCCATCTCAATACTGAAAGGTTGCCAAATTTCAGTAATAATGGCCACACAGGTAAAAAACACACTCTCCAAAGCTAAGAATATAGCATTCATGGGACCAGATGACATCCCAGGCTGTGTACTACATGAACCACAAAATGAACTGGCTCCTCACCTAAATGTAATGTTTAATCATAGCCTCACCTCAGGCTTCATGCCCACTGAATGGCGCACAGCTACAGTTATCCCACTCCACAAGGGGGGATCCACCTTGGATCCTGGGAACTACTGCCCCATCAGTCTGATGAGCTTGATCTGCAAGGCCATGGAACGTATTATCATGGAACTTATAAACAAAGACATTGGCAACCTTCAAACACTGGACCCCATGCAGTTTGGGTTCGTGAAGGGTCGATCTTGTCTCCTGAACCTGATTGATTTCTTTGAATCAGTCTCCAGAGCCGTGGACAAGGGTAAGATGGTCCACACAGCCTATCTGGACCTTGCCAAGGCCTTCAGCACCATCCCCCACTCTGGAATCATAGATAAACTTACTAAACTGGGCATTAATCCCTACATCACTCGATGGGTTGCTAACTGGCTTACTTCCAGAACCCACACTGTAAAAGTAGCTGACTCCAAATCCAGCTCCAGACAAGTGACAAGTGGAGTACCTCAGGGTTCAGTCCTGGGACCGCTCTTGTTTGGCATCCACTTCTCTGAAATACAGGGCAACACTAAGGGACTCTAGCTAACAAAGCTTGCAGATGACTGCAAACTGGGAGCCATTATTGAATCCCCAAATGATGTGGATATTCTACAAAAGGGCCTTACAGAAACAGATGCTTGGTGCCAGCGCCATGGGCTCAAGCTCAATGCCGCAAAATGTATAGTTATCCCCTTTGGTAAAAAACATGTACCTGTGAATTACCACATAGGTGGTAGTACACTAAACACCAAAAGTGTGATAAGAGACTTAAGGACACAGGTGGACAGTGGTCCCACCTTCGATAACCACATCGCCGCAACAGTCAGGAAATCCTTCTATGTGGCACACCTCAACACTAAGGGCTTTTCATCCAGAAAAAAGGAGGTCATTGTCCCACTGTACTCATCTCTCATTAAACCCATTATAGAATACAACGCCCCATTTGATATGTACCCCTCAAGACATCTGCAACAATTGGAAAGACCACAGAAATACCTCACTAAAAGAATCACAGGCCTAAAGCAGATGCCCTATGCTGACCATCTAAATAAACTCCACCTATACTCTGTTGCATATCGTCTACTCAGAGGCAATCTCTGCTTAACATACAAGGCTATGTCAAACCCAGAGTTGTTGGACATGCTACACTTTAAGAAATCCCAATCCCTCAGAGACACACGCACCAGAGATCTAAACCTTGTCATCACAATGAACAAAACATGCTGTAGGGATAGGTTCCTGACCCAGAGACTCCTCAGACTCTGGAGTAGACTGTCCATACATGTCAAGCAGAGCGCCTCTTTGGCCCTCTTTAAAATGAACCTTGATGATTGGATGGGAGATACGAAATTCACCCTGGAGATCACGTCAGTCGCCCTGCTAGACAGGGGTGCAGTGAAGTAAATGCTGTGGGAAGAAATAGCCAGGGAATTGTTATGGCTAGGCTTGTATAGCCTCTAGGGCTGATAGCCTAGTACCAACCTATGAACCTATGAAGTTTATCCTCAACATCATTCCAAGCACTTCTCAAGCATGGGCAAAAAAGGATTTTCCTTTTGGTATTATAAAATCTGGAATGCAGTTTCAGAATCTGTCAGTTCAACTATTTTATAGCGATGGACCAGGAATTCTCAGGGCTGTAACATAGATAGCGCTCAACCACTGTATGTCTCTCTTTACAAAGGATAACAATGTACATATGTAATCTGTTGATTGTGTCATGGATGACCCCTCTCTGTCTAACAACCTCTGTGGCTCAATGGACTAGCATGGGTGATGGTATTAATGGTTCTAATCTGGAATTATTCACTTTTGCATATGAGGTAGTAGTATGTTAGTGTTTTCACAGAATGTCATACCTTCCAACCTCTTAGTGCAAGAAATTTGGACAAAGCCAGAAAGGTATCCAAAACATAAAATGTTGATTTAGCTTGTAAAGTGTAGAAACAAGTGGGACACTAACTCCATTAAAAAAGAAATTATTTAATCTGTGCATTTATCTCCCCTTTCTGCATAATAAAAAATCCATTTGTTTTTAAAAAACATGTACAAAAATGGAAAAAGGTTATTAATAAAGCAAACTAAGAAGTGACAGGTAATTGCTAACAGTTTCCAGTGCAGTGACAGGAAACAAACCAAAAGCAACACAGAAAGCAGCAACAAAAAAGAGAAACACATGAAGGGGGCGCAAATAAAACCATTAGAAAACCAAATAATAAATTGTAAAACTTGTAACACCACAACAAGATACTTGCACTCCTGCTTCAGCACAAAGTATTGGACGGGGCTCCTACTGCTACGGCTACAACAATAATTTACTTTTCTTGCCAGTCAAGTTGTGTTAAAGTGGACAGATTGCTAATATCCTGACTTGCCTAGATGTACCTTCCACCCCATCACCTAAACCTAAACCAAACTTCCCAGTTTTCTTCAGTTTTGAATCAAAACTAGACTAAGGGGGACATAGAGCTCATGCCCTCAGATCCAATGGGGAAAGGTTTTTACTCAAGAAATTGTCAGGTGTCGAAGAAAGAGGGAACCTCGAGACCAGCACTAGACCAGTCTTTTGTCAATCTTTTAGTCAAGGTACCCAAGTTCAAAATGCTCTCCCTCCAAACAACGGTTCCTCTCATTTCTTTGCTAAGTTTCATAGTAATGCTACACTTAAATCATGCTTGCCATCACATTCCTATTGGAAAAGATTAATGACTGTTCTTAAAATTGTGTGTATCTGGCTTACATTGTCATTTCTCTGTTTTATTCTTTGGTTTATCCACTGCACCAGGGGTATTTGCAAAACATCTGGCTCCAATAATTGTTTACTACAGACTTCAAGCCATTCATATCTTTCCCTATTTGAGCAATGTTCTTATATTAAGAGTTGATAAACAAATTTAAAGAACATTTACAGATGAAAACAGCAATTACATTAGCACATGGTTACAAATGCACTAGGACAATAGCAACAAGTTGTATTATGTCCACCACACGTAAACTGAATCTGATAAAGGCTCATTAACAGCTGCCAGTCGATGCTGTTACAACCTGTCCTACTGATGAGGCACCAACACTAAACACATCAATCTGGAAGTCATACTTTTCATTCACCATTTTACAGTTTAAAAAAGTCCATATTCCACTCTGAAAGCATACATCACACTCACACATTCATTAAGTTTAAATAATGTCCATGGTAAGTAATTCATCAAAAGATATAAGAATGTAAAAAGGAGATTAAACCAAGCTGGAGACTTCCTGGTTGAAGATGTCCGTACATATACCTCATTTTGCCCACCTGCTTCTCATTCTGAGAGGCACTGGTCCATATTTTGGACAGGAAAAGGTGACAGAAATAGACAAAGTAATCAATGAAGCAGCCCGGCTCTGAAAATTTGTTAACAGCAAATGTCAAGCGGCATTTCAATCAATGGAACTAATCAAAACAAAATGGTTTACAGTGTGAAAGCAATGACCGCTCACCTATAACCTTTTTCTCTACTCCAGAAGGCAGAGTTGCTGTGGCCATCCCTGATAAACTGCCCGCAGGACTCGCTTTGCCATAACCCGATGTTACTGACGTCTGCTCAGGAATGATCGTGGTCCCAGAGAACGAGTTAACCACCACCACTGCTACTGTCGGTGCCAAATCAATGGAAGTTGGGGTTCCCACAGAGGCCGGGTGCAGGGCGGGTGAGGTGAGAGGTGCAACGGCTGACAGCGGCCCCTGAACAGGCTGCTCTGACTCAGTACTCATTGTAAAACTCACAAAGATCTGCACTCAGTACCGATATGGGCTGTGTTTATTCGTTTCAGTATTGCTCAGCATTTTGCTACTGCTATTTCTGCTGAAACAACTGCGCATCAGACCAAAAAACACGGCTAGTAGGCCAATCTTCTTTGTTACTCACATGTTTTGTTTCCTGGCTCCGAACTTAAACACCCTTCTCTTCACTAATTTAATGATGTAGATTTTGCCAAACGTTTAGTGGAATTGTATACTCCGAACAACAAATCCAAAAGAACAAGCTCAATCTCCTTTATTTGGCTACAACACATACTGCAAATAATTTCTGTAACAAGGCTAGAAAGGTTTGCCCTCCTTGACAAATAACGCTAATAAAACAAAATTTAACTAATTACTCCCTACTTGCAAATAGTCATTTCTGCTATGAAAAAAATGAAACGGAACCATGCAAGTGGTGGCCTGGATTGCAACAATCTGACTGGCTGCCACCACTTGCTTCCTGCAACACATACAGAATTGGCTTGCTGTGATCACAAGCAGATACGCAGTGCATGGCAAGCAGATTTTCTCATAAAATTTAAATATAAACCTGATTTTGCTCCACACTGAAAACTAAGTTGAGAAGGTACCTGACAAGTTCAGGTACTTTTTCAACTTAATTTTTTACAGTGGAGCTAAAACTTTACTGAAAAGTTACCGGTCCTTGTGGAAGGCACTCAGGTGGAACAGCATATCTTTTCCTTTGTCTCAGAGAGCGCTCAGATCTAAGCACAAAGGCGATCTGAGAAGGTACTCTGGGTTAATGAGTTACTACATCCGAAGTCTAAACGGGAATGGTCAGCTACGTGTTGAACTGGTTGCAGGTAGGATCACTGATACTACACCTGAAGATATCGCCAACCTATTAGCTGACAGATTCAGTGCACACTTCACCCTCCCCATCCCCACCTACAATATCCCAAAGCATACCAACACCAGCCCTTTAGCTAGTATCTCTAGAGAACAGGTCATCTCTGCTCTCACCAAGGCCAAAAACATGACTTCAGTGGGACTAGATAATATCTCAGGTTGTTTACTAAACAATCTAAAACAATACCTAGTGAACCCACTAAGCATTCTCTTTAATCATAACTTGTGAACTGGCTATGTACTTGCAGAATGGAGAACAGCAGCAATAATCCCCCTGCACAAAGGGGGGCCATCTACTGACCTTGGGAACTACAGACCCATAAGTATAACCAGCCTCATCTGCAAGGCCATGGAAATAATTATAGTGAACCTTATCAACAAAGACATAGACAACCTCCAAAATGCTGGACACAACCCAGTTTGGTTTCATTAAGGGGAGATGGGTAGCTAATTGGCTCACTGACAGAACACACACTGTCAAAATTGGTAACTCCACCTCCGCCAGTAGACCCGTCACCAGTGGAGTACCACAGGGGTCTGTGCTGGACCCCTTACTGTTTGGCATCTATTTCTCAGAAGCCCAGGCCAAAGTAGATGACATTTGGCTCACCAAGTGCTCTGATGATTGCAAACTGGGAGCAATCGAGTCCCCCAGTGATGTCAACATATTACAAGAAGGGCTAACACAAACAAATGATTGGTGCCAAAGCCATGGTCTAAAACTAAATGCAAAAAAATGCATTATTATTCCCTTTGGCAAAATGGAATTTCCTACAAATTACAATATTGACATTACCCCTCTGATTTCCTATCCAGTGGTGCAAGACTTGAGAACACAGGTTTATAGCAATCTGAACTTTGACCACCAAGTTTCCATAGTGGTATGAGAGACAGAGTGGTGAGAGAGAGAGAGAGTAAGGAAAGCCTTCTAAATAGTGCACTTCATAATCAAGGGCATAGCATCCAGGTCAAGGGATGTTATAACTCCACTGTACTTGACCCTCATCAGACCACTAATAAAGTATAATGCACCCTTTTGTATGTACCCCACAAGACACCTGCAGCAGCTGGAGAGACCTCAGAGGTTACTCACTAAGAAAATACACGTACTCTAAACCATGACCCATGTGGCTAGGTTAAACGCCTTGTCACTTTACTCTGTATCTTATAGGTTGCTGAGACGTGACTTGTGCCTAGCCTATAGGGCAATCTTGTACCCTGCCCTAATGAAAATGATGCACATCTGCAAGTCAAATGGCTCTAGAGTCACTCACTCTAGGGATATCAGCCTAGCCTGTGACATTAACAGATCATGCTAGAGAGACAAATATGTCTCCCAGAGAATGCCACTTCTCTGGAATAGACTCCCTATTCACGTAAAACAGAGTTCCTCACTGACCTTATTCAAACGCAACCTAGATAACTGGATGGGAGACTGAAAATTCACCCCTGGGGTGGCACCCGTGTCCGTCATGGACAGGGGTAGCTGGTGTTGATCACAGACCCTCTGTTCATAAATTCATTTTGCGAACTATCCAGAAAAGGACAAATGGGGATACTTGGGATTAACATTGATATGTGTGTAAAGGCTCTAACGCCGCTAGCTTAGTAACCTCATATGAACATATGAACCTATTATGTTAGACTGCAGAAAAAACAAAAGCATTGTCTAAGATTACAGAATAATGGACATTTATTAAAAGGCTACAAAGAAGGTTTGAACATGTTGGCAAGTTGAAAGATTTCCTATCTGGCTTGTTTTACCCCTCAGTGTGTATGTGGATGTCATCCCTCTGCTCTGCTGCACTGTAAGTACATAAAGACACCTGAGGATACCTAATCAGACTTGACTTCAGAATCAAACCCCTCTACATCTTCGAAGTACAAGTTATGGTTTTTGGACTTAAATTAGTGTGGGTTAGTAGTGGTTTTGAATACTCTCCTGTGTGTTGTGTGCTGTGGTATTTTTCTGCATTTGGAATTGATTTAACATATTATCCAATGATAAGAGAAGGGGTGCTTTAATTGTTCTGGACAAAAAGTGCTACTGGTTGCAAGGGCAATCTATTCTTTTGATAAGCCTTTGTGCTCTGGTTTGTTGTTTAAACTCAGTGTGTCTGCAGACATTGTCTTTCTACTCTGCCAGGCTGCACCTACATGAGGACACCTGAGGATACCTAATTGGGCCTTCAGAACTACCCACATTATATCTGGGAAGTGCTGCAAATTCCACGCTAGGATTGTGCATTGTTAACAACTATTTATGAAAGTTCCAAGTGTTTGCACCACTTATTTCTGTAAAAAAAAATGTATGACATGGTGTCTCCTCTAAGGCTTACATATTAGGCACTGTACAAAGAGGACAACAGTGTTCAACATGGCCAGACACGCCTGCAAAAGACTAACCACTGTAGTGGATAAGTGTGGATGCATGAGTGCAACTGAATATACCAAAAAGTACTTGCAAATAGCCATATCACTTATGGTGTGTTCTCTCTTGCTGCAGGAATATTGTTTATTGTCTCTTCATTTACTTTTGTAAGCTGTGGGCATTCTGCTCCCAAGTCTAGTCCTCACTGAGATGTGTAAATTTCTACTAAAACTGTGGTTGTGGCATCTGAGACAATTTATAGTTTGTGGTCTTCGAGAAACCATTACTTATTGTAGTTCCCTTTTCTGTCTTTTGCACTCATCATTTTCTGTCTTCTGAAGGCATTTTGAGTCTGAGTTAATTCCAAGTTGTAGACTACCACTTACCAGTTGTCTTGTCACCAGACTAAGCTGTTGTGGTGGCATCTAAGCCAAACTATTTGTACTAAGCTGTTGTTGTTGTACCTGAGCTAAATAATTTGTAGTAATTTTTATTGTGGTATTAAAAAAGAGATTATTTCTCAACATTAAGGTCCTAAGGAGATTGAGGTTGAGGTGAACACCAACGTGGAGCTGCACTCTTTTTCAATGTTTTAGTTCAGGTGAAGAGGGACATGATGGACCTGTCAGACTATGTATTTGAAATTGGTGTAAAACTAGAACTGTGCAGTATCTCACCATAAGCAGGAATGATGCCACGATGCAAAAAAATAACTGATTTCAGTTATTGACTTAGCTATTGAAGTCAGTCTAAAGGGATGCAATATATATCAGACTGGTAGGAGATGGTCAACAACACAGCCTGCTTTGCTAGGGATGGCCTGCACCTCTATCTTCATGGCATCCATATATTAAACAGGACAGTTTCATCCCTCATAGTGCCTTTTACAGGCAAGGCCAGTCTTCTCAAATTACCTACATGCCCAGTCAAAATCAAAATTATATAAAGTTAGCACTGTTCAATGCTAGAAGTCTGAACAACTCACAGATATTCTTTACTTTTGAAAATATAGATTTCTGTATAGTTACTGAAACATGGTTTAAGAACATTGAAAGCACCCCTACAGTGCAAGGTGTCAATGCCTATTACTCTTTCAGACTGAACATGGAAAAGATGGAGTTATTTGAGGGGCGTGTCTGTATTTGTAATAAGCCATCTTCTTTCCAGTCCCTTAAGCCAGGGCAACAGCCTAGAACTCCTCCATATCCTTTTCACTGTAAATCAAACTACATATCATATGCAACTATTATAGCTCCCTCCATGTCAACTAATGCCCTTAAGGCTTATCTAAACAAACTGACATCCCCACTATCAAGCCTAACCCTATTCCATTGGGAGACTTCAACTACCTCTCCATTGTCTGACAAACGTACACTACCTGAAATAAATATCCACAAAAATTCCAAGACTTCATTCATGCTAGCTGCCTAGACCAACTGACTTGAAGTTACAACTAGAGGTTCTAAAATATTAGACCTGGTTCTCACAAATATAACTACCCTATGCTCAACAGCTACAGTTACCGCATCACTGGTCAAATCTGACCACCATTCGGTAATGCTCACTATGACATAAAAACCTGACTTAATCACAAAACCATTCTGCCTTTTGATACTACTATAAATTTCATTAGGTCATCAGTTTTTTTTCTTAATCACCATTCCCATGCAACAAAGCATCTGTCCCCATTAGACATAAATACAATGTCAGTTTCAGGAATAATCTCCTATGCTGGACCCTAATATAAACTAGCTATACAATAAGAGGATGAAACTCACAGCCAATAAAAGCAAACTTAATATCCATCCTATCTTATAGAAATTAACTCATAAAGATCAACAAAGATCTCAGAAACAACATCAAATCCTCCAAAAGTAAATAAGAATTGAAAATTGAAAATTGTTACCTTTGCTAAGTACAACCACAAAACTTTTTTCGGCTATATCTGAAACTTTAGAGGTAATATCCAGAATTGCTCAGAACTAATACATAACACATACTTACCTCTGAGGACATAGCCAACATACTAGCAGACAAAATCAGCTCTAAATTTCCTCCTTTATTGCTATTGTACTTCACACAGCTTAGTAGCACACTCATACCATCCATCTGATTATCTCCAGGCAGGTCCTGAATACTTCCTTCAAGGCTAAAAACACTGGCTGTGTAAATCCTGATAATGCGCCAAACTGCTTTTTTGTTGGCACCAAATAGTCTGGCAGACTTGCTGGTAAACCTTTTCAAACTCAGCCTCTCCACTGGATTCATAACAGAGGAAAGGAGAACTGTGATAGTATTTCAGTCTCCTCAAGAAGGATCCACTACTAATCCAGGGAACTGTAGATTTATTAAGCCTCACCAGCCTTGTCTTGGAACTCAACATTATAGAACTTTAGGACATAGGCAGCCTACAAGTCATTGATCTAAGCAGTCTTTTTTTTTTTAAAGGCATACCCTGCCTCCTGAATCTGGTGAGCTTCTTTGAACATGTCAGTGATTCATTAGACTTGGGCAGATGAGTTCACTGTGCCTACCTGGGCTTGATTAAGGCCTCTGATGTTATCCCACATTATGGCATTATTGATAAGCTAATCAAATTAAATGACAGCTAAGTCAGTCTGTATATTTCTACATTACAAGAACTTCAGTTAAGAACGAATCTACATCAGTGATGTTCTTTACAGTTCCCTTCCATCCCTTATAATAATGATCCTTTCTTCAGTTGCACTTCTGCGTAAATGTGACCCACCACTTGTGATGTTCCTAATTGGTCACATAGATCAGACCCAGCCAGTAGTGACTCACACATCACTTTCTGTCCTTCCACAGCTGGGTTTACAGACTTTTAGAAATAGGTTGTGAAGCAGAAAAATCAACAGTAGAATGATCATCCAAATCCTTAGCAATTTCTCTCCAAGAGACAGCTGTAGGAGTCTGATGTGGCTTAAGAAGCTTCATAAAGTCCTCCAGCACTTTATTATTCAGGCCACCAGCAGAAGCTCCCTGTTGGTAACCTCTATACCAGCCCCAGCCCCATGCTATCCACATTCAGAATGCTTACCTATTGACCTATTCTGAAGAGAAAGAGAGTTCCCCTGCTGCCTTAGGCTAAATTTCCTTGTCTGCATAAATACCACTTCAGATTTCATTGGAGGAAGGTCCACAAGCCTAATGGAGCTAACCTACATACCCAAAGTAAAGTAAATAAATAAATCTGATTTTGTTTATAATATGCACAGTCAAAATGGAAAATATAACCCATCTGCATTACTGATTTACATGATTTGATCTGATATCAACAGGGTACAAAAAACACCGACATATTTTTGAAGTCAGAGGCACACAGCAGGTGATGCAGATACGAACCATGTCAACCATTCTAAAGTCATAGATGGTAGACATCAGCTAGCTCGTTACTGTACAAAGATGAAGTCATTTTTACAACTCAAGTGAGTAAGGATGGACTACAAACCTGAGTGCCACAGGAGAAGTTTGTGGAAAAGAAAGTAATGTAATGATGAGGTACAGTCTACTCACTCCTTCAGGGTGAAGTTTTGGGGTGGTTACCCTAGGATGTGCTCAGTCTCTGACCTTCAGAAGAGAAAGGAAATGGGATTAAAAACTCTACTTACCAGAGAAGGGGATGCGCTTTGTACCTTAGGATATGATCAGTCTACAACCTTCAGTGGAGAATGGAACTGTGTTGAAGGCATCTGCCTAAGGGGGTAAGAGTGGGAACCCCAGGATGTACTCAGTATGCGATGTTCAGTATAGAATAGAAAACTGTATTAATGCATTTGCTTACTAAGGGGTGGGGGTGTAACCCAGAATATTCTCAGTCCATGACCTTTGGATCAGAATAAAAACAAGATAAAGGGATCGGCCTACAAAGAGAAGAGGAAGGGGGTGTGCCCCTTGAGGTATCATCACTCATGGAGTGGCTGAAAAAGCTCCTGCACCATCTCTTTGTAGTGCTATCCAACTGATACTCTTGAATATGTGCAAGGAATGGTAAGGCTTAATAAAAAAACTCTCTGATGTTTGCCTAGATAATGGTCATGTCATGACTGCTCTCCTCATAGTAGGGGAAGAGTGGGTAAACAGCGTGCTCACATCATGAAGGATAATGAATGGGTAAACAATGTGCTCATGTCATGAAGGATGATAAATGAGTAAACAGCGTGCTCACATTGTGAAGGATAATGAATGGGTAAACAGTGTGCTCATGTCATGAAGGATGATAAATGGGTAAACAATGCGCTCACATTGTGAAGGATGATGAATGGGTAAACAGTGTGCTCACATCGTGAAGGATAATGAATGGGTAAACAGTGTGCTCATGTCATGAAGGATGATGAATGGGTAAACAGTGCGCTCACATTGTGAAGGATAATGAATGGGTAAACAGCGTGCTCACGTCATGAAGGATAATGAATGGGTAAACAGTGTGCTCGCATAGTGAAGGATAATAAATGGGTAAACAGTGTGCTCACATCGTGAAGGATAATGCATGGGTAAACAGCGTGCTGATGTCATGAAGGATGATGAATGGGTAAATAGCGTGCTCACATCATGAAGGATGATGAATGGTTAAACAGTGTGCTCACATTGTGAAGGATAATAAATGGGTAAACAGTGTGCTCACATTGTGAAGGATAATGAATGGGTAAACAGTGTGCTCACATAGTGAAGGATAATAAATGGGTAAACAGTGTGCTCACATCATGAAGGATAATGCATGGGTAAACAGTATGCTGATGTCATGAAGGATGATGAATGGGTAAACAGCGTGCTCACGTCATGAAGGATGATGAATGGTTAAACAGCGTGCTCACATCGAGAAGGATAATAAATGGGTAAACAGTGTGCTCACATTGTGAAGGATAATGAATGGGTAAACAGTGTGCTCGCATAGTGAAGGATAATAAATGGGTAAACAGTGTGCTCACATTGTGAAGGATAATGAATGGGTAAACAGTGTGCTCACGTCATGAAGGATAATGAATGGGTAAACAGTGTCTGACATCATGAAGGATTATGAATGTGTAAACAGTGTGCTGACATCGTGAAGGATAATGAATGGGTAAACAGCGTGCTCACATCATGAAGAATAATGAATGGGTAAACCGTGTGCTCACGTCATGAAGGATAATGAATGGGTAAACCGTGTGCTCACATCATGAAGGATAATGAATGGGTAAACAGTGTGCTCACATCATGAAGGATAATGAATCGGTAAACAGCATGCTCACATCGACAAGGATAATGAATGGGTAAACAGCATGCTCACATTGACAAGGATAATGAATGGGTAAACAGTGTGCTCACATAGTGAAGGATAATGAATGGGTAAACCATGTACTCACATCATGAAGGATGATGAATGGGTAAACAGTGTGCTCACATAGTGAAGGATAATGAATGGGTAAACTGTTTGCTCATATCGTGAAGGATAATGAATCGGTAAACAGTGCGCTCACATCGACAAGGATAATGAATGGGTAAACAGCATGCTCACATCGACAAGGATAATGAATGGGTAAACAGTGTGCTCACATAGTGAAGGACAATGAATGGGTAAACCATGTGCTCACATCATGAAGGATGATGAATGGGTAAACAGTGTGCTCACATAGTGAAGGATAATGAATGGGTAAACTGTTTGCTCATATCGTGAAGGATAATGAATCGGTAAACAGTGTGCTCACATTGTGAAGGATAATGAATGGGTAAACAGCGTGCTCACATCGACAAGGATAATGAATGGGTAAACAGCCTGCCCAAAGTACATAAGGACATGGTACACCCCCCACTATGTCCTATAGTTGCAGGAAGAAATTGGTGTACAGAACCAGCTTCCATATACGTAGAGAAGAAACTTAGACCCATTTTAAATGAGATTACACATGTGTTAAGAGACACTCAACACTTTTTAAGTGATTTATTTTCATGTATTGAAACCTTATCTGTTACTGAGGATTTATTACTGGCGACATTAGACATCTCATCATTATTCACTGTAATTCCTAATAATGATGGTATACAGAAATTGAAATGCTTCTTACAGAAGCACAGTAAGTTTTCTGATAAGGAAGTAGAATCATTGACTGTCCTGTTGGAATGTGTTTTACAAAACAACTTGTTTGTCTTCAATGACTGTATATACTGGCAGAAGCATGGCGTAGCTATGGGCACATCCTGTGCCAATAGCTATGCCAATGCTGTATTAGTGACATGGGAACAAGACCATGTGTTTGAAGGGCCTTTCAATCCACAGATGATCTTCTATAGACGCTTTGTGGATGATATTCTTCTGCTTCAGAAAGGGACCACACAGTCTTTTAGAGATTTTACAGAATATCTTGATGAAACAACTACTTATTTAAAACTTTCTTCCATCACTTCGAGTCAGTCAGTGGATTTTTTAGATGTGAGTGTTATAATAGATGTGAAGGATAGAGTAACTACTAAATTATACAGGAAACCATGCTATTGTAACCAATTTCTACATAGAAATAGTATGCATCCCGCTCATGTATTTAAAAGTGTTGTCAATAGTCAGGTATTTAGGGCATCCAGACTTAGTGTTAAAAATGATGAATTTATCCAGGAAACTCAATATTTAGAGAAAGCTTTCACTGCTAGAGGTTACGCTGAGAATCATATTAATGAAAGTGTTAGAACTGTCACAGAATTAAGAAGTGACAGAGCTAAACCTTATTTTGGTAAGAAATATACCAGGAATACTGAAGAGAATGTATATATCGAAGTGAATGACAAACTAAAAATGTGTATGTATTACTCTAGTGATGTTAAACGCTATAGAAATATCATAGAGAAACACTGGAAAATTGTAACTACTGATGAAGCCATGAGAAGTATTATAAATGAGAAACCTAAATTCGTTTACAAAAATATGAAATCTCTAAAACAGCATCTTTGTGCCTCTAAGAAGAATAAAAGATTGTTGAATAAACACTGTACTATATCATGTGGACATTGTAAATGCTGCCAGTATATTGACAGCAGTGGAGAGTATACCCATCCTGATCAAAAGAAAGTATATAAATTCAAAGTTTATGCCACTTGTGACACTGCTCGTGTGGTATATTTGGCTTATTGTTCCACCTGTTTCAAATTTTATGTAGGGGAAAATGGACAGGACACTAAAGGAGAAAATTAGAGAACATTACTATCATATCAATAAAGGTAGCAATGTTAGTGCCCTGTCCAAGCATATATTAAGTACAGATAGTTCCCATTCTTTTAAGTTCGTGGTAGTGGAATGTATTTTTGATAGCATCAGGAAGGGAGACATCAATAATTTAACAGAACAGTTAGAATCCAAATAGATAGTCAGGCTAAGAGGAGACTTTGGGCATGGACTTAATGATAGGGAACCCATCAAACCAAGGCTTAAAGCCAGAAGTTTGAAGAAATAATATATGTATTCTTGAAATGTTATAATTGTTTAACGAATATGAATATTTACTTTTGGAATGAATATTTATTTTTGGAATGTTTTATTTTTTTCATTTTTTTCATTCTATACATATAATGTATTAGTGTTTGTCACTCAGTTGCAGATGAAATGTTACTAACTTTAGATGTAATATACCTTTTAGTATTAAGTGTGAATAGTCATGTGACCTACTGACTTGATTCTATAAATGGTTCTATCTGTGTCTTAGCATACATCTGATGAAGTAGCTTTGCTACTAAAGCGCTTATGTACTTGTCGTTTTATATTAAAGGAAAGATTTATACTGGAATTCCTCGCAATCCTTGGATCCTTTTGTGTCTTTTATGTGGTTTACACTTTGAATCTTGTGGGATTCAAGTGCTGGCTGGGATTGATGGTTTGTGTTTCTATTAGGAATATTATTAAAGTTTTTATTTGTGGGGGAGGGACATGAACTCGAGTTAATATGAGTAAAATCAGAGCTGGTTTCAAGACTTTTTGTGTTTTTATTAATTTGTAGAGAGAATTCTTTGACAAGTTTTTGAATGGCATCAATAAAGTGAGAGTTAAATGCTTGGGCAGTCTCTTGAGGGTCTTTGTCAGGAGATGGTGTAGGATTATGCTGGGTTCCAGGATTAAGGAGTGAGGAAACAGATTTTCAAAACTTTTTGGGATTGTTTCTTTTGGTAGATAATTGTGTGGAGAAATGTTTTTTATTATTAATAAATAGTTTTTTGGCACTATTATGAAGATGTTTGTAGTTGAGTTCTGGGGTTCTATTTTTCCACCATTCTTTCCAGGGTCAGTCTCTAGAAAGAGTCAACTGTTTGGTATGTTTTGTTAATTAAGGGGCATGGTTATGCTTTGTTCTTTTAGTACGAATGGGGGGTAGACTATTGAGTGTATTAAGAAAGACCTTGTTGAAGTAGTTAACTGCATCGTCCAACAGTGGTATCTTTGGTGTGTACCAGTTGTGGACTTTTAGACTATCTATAAGTAGCTTTTAGCTGAAGTGCGCAAGACTTCTAGATGTTCTATAAGAGTGTGATTTGGGTACTTGAGTGTGGGTTCTATGGGTGAAGGCAGGTAGATGGTCACTAAAAATATTTGGGAGGGTTCTGGCAATGGCATATTTCTGTGGGTCTGAGATGAATATCCAGTCAAAGGTTGACTTGGTGTGTTTATTTACTATATGTGTGGGGTCTGTGATGAGTTACTTATACCTGTGCAAGTTTATCCTACTTCATGGAGAGTTGGGATAAGAGTTTGCCAATTGATGTTGGTATCACCAAGAATGATGGTTTTATTTAATATATTATGGGTTGTCCAGGATAGAGGGCCTTTCAGAACAGGGATATTTTGGCCTGGAGGAATATAAAGTACAGCAATACATAATTATTTACTGCTGTTAATGTGTAGGTTTGCTAGTAATTGTTCTATGTTTCCAAAGGTTGGCACAGGTTTGGTAAAGAATGTAATAGTTTAAGACTCAGGTTTGGTAAAGATTGTAATAGTTAAGGACTCATGGTAGATTAAAGCTGCACCCCACCTTTTTAGTGAAGCCGGTCATTTCTAAGAATATTGTATCCTCGTGGGATTATTTCAGTGTTAGATATATGTGGTTTTAGCCAGGTTCCTGTACTGCTACAATATCAGGGGAGTAATGAGAAAGCCAGGCTAGGAATTATGTGGTTTTGTTACAGATACTTCATACATCTATTGTTGTTATGCAAAGGTTTTGAGAAATGGAAGGTTGATTATGGGATGGAGAGTTAACTGGGCCAGGATTGGGGTGAATATCTCCTCACTGAGAGAGGACCTGGAAATGATTTGTAAGGATGTTAAGATGCTGGGTTAATTAGAGTGGCCTGAGAAGGGCATGATGAGTTAATTTCAGTTTGATATTAACTGGGGAGAATTTTAGCTTTGTTAGGTGAAGGCTGTAGCAACTGAATAAAGAAGGTGAGATGTCTGAGAAACTGTATTAGCATGGGGTGGTAAGGACAACGTGGGAGATTTTGGAGATGTTGATAAGGATATGGAAGGAGGAATATTGGTATAGAAAGTGAACAGAGGCAGTAAGGGTAATCAGGAAGATACTGAATTTTATGGTGTAGGACATGTTATGTATTGAAGGAGATAAAGTGAAATAGAGGAGGGATAGGCTGTAGTATTTCAGGTAGAGGTGAGATTGGAGGGAGGGTCTAGTGAACTGGGAAGCTGAGGGTGGATATAAAGGCGGAGTTAGGGGAGATATTGTTGATAGTGTCAGGGATATTGTTGGTTGATGGAGATGAGGGGATGGGTTTACAAGACGTATAAAGATAACTAAAAAAAGGGTGGGTGGGAATGCAGCTAGGATACATGAGCAAAATTAGACAGAATCAGGTTGCACCCACCCTTAGGTAGATGAGAATCACAAAAATAAAACTTATCTACAACCTTGAAAACTGCAAGGTAAGTTAATTAGGGTCTAGAATTTAGCTAAAGAAATTTCTAAGCGGGAGAAAACACAATCCCGGACAATACAAAGAGAAGTGAAAGTCAGATCCACTATACACTTGCAGTTTGAGAGATTTTTGGATGGGCGAGAACAGCTAAGTATTCCCAGAAGTGTTTTAAAGGTGTTCTAATGGGAGACATTACTGTCGCTAAGGGTAGGGCAAGACAAAATGAAATGATAGAGGTGACCGAGGTTCCCTAGCAGCTTGCTCCCAAATAGCTAAACAGGTGGTCAGCAGTAATTTAGCAGTGAAACTTAACATGTGGTACCCAGTTGTTTTAAATACAGGGAAGAGCATCTGGAGGGTTTACTTCTCAAATGCAGAGGTTAGGTGGAACTAAAGAAAAATATAAGATATGATATATAGGGTGAACAAAATCAAACCATCTATTGACAAATTAACAGAGTAACAATAATACAGATGATAAATATAGAAACTGGCCTTTTAAGTTTAGCATTAAACTGTAGTGTAGTTATATTAATGACTTGGGCTGAACAGTGACACTATAAAGAATTCAGCAGTAACAAGCTATAATCACAGATTTAAATTAATTATAAATTAAACACTAATAGGATTATAGCAGCAAATCAAACTAAAATACATGAATGCAACTAAAACACTAATTTCATGAATGTATAATTATCAATTATCTATAAAAAGGGCTAGAGATGGTTTAAGTTATTGTTTTGTTTCATTTTGTTTTTCATTGTTTTATTTGTTTTATTGAACAATGAAACCATCTAGACCAACTAATTATATCAGATATTTCCAATTAATTTCTCTGTTTAACCCCCTAAGTTCCAACGTTCCATATTTTAAATACATACACTCTCCTTATATTAAAGTTTTTGTTTCACTAAATGAGTGACCTGTAATAAAATAGTGGCTACCAATGTGTCAGGATTTCTGTCATATTTCTTTATAAAATGCTCACCTATGCCAAATTTATTTTACCTGACTGTTTATCCTTGAGGTGTTACTTCAGTCTATCACTATTTTTTTTAGTTTCACCAATATTGAACAATATTATTTATTTATTAGGCCAGCAGATAAAGGGAAGAACACTAATAAAATAAAATGTGTATGTAGCATTTAATGGATTGATGCACTTGTATATGTGTCTCAAAAATATTTATAAAGAATTTGATAGTAATTTTAGGAGTATGATACAGAAAGGGACTCATTTAGGTTATTTTTTAGAAAGAAAATTTGATAAACTGGTGTCTCCTCTTGCTCATGTGTCTATTTTGATTGTGTTCCTAAAATTCATAAGAGTTTAGAGGATTCCCCAGGCCATCAGTTTGTGTCTGTGTGGCACATTATTAGGGTAATTAATCATTATTTGTTAACTTACATATATAAATTACCTTCATATATTCAAGACTGTCAGGATTTGCTAAAAAATATATAAAATAGGGACACCTAGTTGGAGAACAGGGATGTATTGGTTAATTGCTTAGTTTTTTCATGTGCAGAGTCTATATATTGGTGTATGCCATCAGGATAGCCTACAGGTCATTTAGTATTATTTTAAAAATTGTCCAGCTACTATGTATATTATAGAATTGACTTATGCTTAAAAATATTTTTTTTATGATTAATTAATTGATTTATAAACAGCTGATTGGTTAGGTGGTGGGGACTTCTTTCACTCTTGCTTATGTCAATTCAGTAATGGATCTGTTTGAGATTAACTGTATTTGTAGTACACCATCATCTTCTTTCGGATGTTTCCATTAGGGGTTGCCACAGTGGATCATCTGTTTCCATTTCTTCCTGTCCTCTGTATCTTGCTCTGTCACACCAACCACCTGCATGTCCTCTCTCACCACATCCATAAACCTTATCTTAGGCCTTCCTCTTTTCCTATTACCTGGTAGCTTCATCCTTAACATCTTTTTCCCAATGTACTCAGCATCCCTCCTCAGCAGATGTCTAAACCAACATAATCTTGCCTCTCTGGCTTTGTCTCCAAACCTTCCAACCTGGGCTGATCCTCTAATATACTTATTCCTAATCCTGTCCACCCTCGTCACACCCAGTGCAAATCTTAACATCTTTAACTCTGCCACATCCAGCTCAAACTCCTGCCTTCTTGTCAATGCCACTGTCTCCAACCCATATAACATAGCTGGTCTCACTGCCCTCTTGAAGACCTTCCCTTTCACTCTTACTGGTACTCGTCTGTCACAAATCACTCCTGACACTCTTCTCCACCCTTTCCATCCTGTCTGTACTCTCTTCTTCACCTCTCTTCCACACTCACTGTTGCTCTGAACTATTGATCCCAAGTATTTAAACTCATCCACCTTCGCCACCTCTACTCCTTGCATCCTCACCATTCCTCTATCCCCCCTCTCATTCACACACATATATTCTGTCTTAGTCCTGCTGACCTTCTTTCCTCTTCTCTCTAGAGCATACCTCCATCTCTCCAGGGTCTCCCCCACCTGTTTCCTACTCTCACTACAGATCACAATGTCATCTGCAAACATCATAGTCCACGGGGACTCCTGTTTGATCTCGTCTGTCAACCTGTCCATCACCATTGCAAATAAGAAAGGGCTCAGAGCTGATCCTTGATGTAACCCCACCTCCATCTTAAATGCATCCATCACTCCCACCGCAGACCTCACCGCTGTCACACTACCCTCGTACATATCATGTACCACTCTTATATACTTCTCTGACACTCCTGACTTCCTCATACAATACCACAACTCCTCTCCAAGCACCTTGTCATATGCTTTCTCTAAGTCCACAAAAACACAATGCAACTCCTTCTGACCTTCTCTGTACTTCTCACTCTCAGAGCAAACATCACATCTGTATTGCTCTTTCCTGGCATGAAACCATACTGCTGATCACTAATCATCACCTCCCTTCTTAACCTAGATTCCACTACTCTTTCCCATAACAACATGCTGTGACTGATCAATTTAATCCCTCTGTAGTTACTACAGCTCTGCACATCACCCTTATTCTTAAAAATCGGTACCAAAACACTTTTTCTCCATTCCTCAGGCATCCTCTCACTTTCCAAGATTTCATTAAACAATCTTGTTAAAAACTCCACTTCCATTTCACCTAAACACCTCCATGCTTCCACAGGTAAGTCATGTGGACCAACAGTCTTTCCATTCTTCATCCTCTTCATAGCTATCCTTACTTCCTCCTTGCTAATCCATTGTACTTTATGATTTACTATCCCCACATCATCCAACCTTCTCTCCCTCTCATTCTCTTCATTTATCAACCCCTCAAAGTACTCTTTCCATCTCCTCAACACACTCTCCTCGCTTGTGAGTATGTTTCCCTCATTACCCTTTATCACCTTTACCTGCTGCACATCTTTACTAGCTCGGTCCCTCTGCCTTGCCAATCAGTACAGGTCCTTTTCTCCCTACTTAGTGTCCAACCTTTCATACAACTCTTCATATGCCTTATCCTTAGCCTTCGCCACCTCTCTCTTTGCCATGCACCTCATCTCATTATACTCCTGTCTACTTTCTTCATCTCTCTGACAATCCCACTTCTTCTTCACCAACCTCTTTCTCTGTATACTCTCCTGTACTTCCTCATTCCACCACCATGTCTCCTTGTCGTCCTTCCTCTGTCCAGATGTGATACCAAGCTCCTTTCTAGCCATCTCCCTTACTAGCTCTGCTGTAGTTACCCAGCTATTTGGTAACTATTCACTGCCACCCAGTGCCTGTCTTAACTCTTTCCTGAACTCCACTTCACAATTACCCTTTTTCAATTTCCACCATTTGATCCTTGGTGCTGCCACACACTCCTCCTCCTCTTTTTGATCACCAACGTCATCCTACAAACCACCATCCTATGCTGCCTAAACACTTTTCCCGATCAACAATTTACAGTCTCCTATCTCCTTTAAACTGGCCCTCCTACATAAGATATAATCCACCTTTGTGCATCTTCCTCCACTCTTGTATGTCACCCTATTCTCCTTCCTCTTGTTGAAATACGTATTCACCACAGCCATGTCCATCCTTTTTGCAAAATTCACTACCATCTGACCTGCATTCCTTTGTTTAACACCATACCTATCCATCACTTCCTCATCCCGTCTGTTCCCTTCACCAACATGCCCATTGAAATCTGCTCCAATCACCACTTTCTCACCCTTGGGTACAGTCATCACCACTTCATCCAACTCACTCCAAAATTTTTCTTTCTCATCCATCGCACACCCAACTTGTGGAGCATATGCACTAACATCATTCATCATTACACCATCAATTTCCAGCTTCATAAACATCACTCTATCCGACACTCTTTTCACCTCCAAAACACTCTTAGCATACTGTTCATTCAGGATAACTCCTACGCCATTTCTCCTCCCATCCACACCATGATAAAACAATTTGAACCCACCTCCGATACACCTAGCCTTACTCCCCTTCCATCTGGTCTCTTGCACACACAATATACCAACCTTCCTTCTGTTCATCATATCAGCTAGCTCTCTCTCCCTATACCAGTTATACTGCCAACATTCAAAGCTCCGAACCTCACTACCACAGTCCTAGCCTTTTTCCTCTCTTCCTGTCTTCAGCCATGCCTTCCGCCTCTTCTCCTCCTTCGGCCAACAGTAGCCCAATTTCCGCCAGTGCCTTGTTGGCTAACAGTTCTGGTGGCAGTCATTTTTAACCCGGGCCTCGACCGTTGCGGTATGGAAATATTTACTTGTGTCCGCATTAATTATTTGGCAAAGTTTTACGCCGGATGCCCTTCCTTACGCAACCCTCCCCATTTATCCGGGCTTGGGACCGGCACAAAGAAATGCACTGACTTGTGCATCCCCAGTGGCTTGGTTGTATTTGTAGTACAGCATTTTTTCAATATCATGTTATTAAATATTAAAAATACATAGATAGTAGATGATTAGATTTTTTTATGTAGATGATTTGATTTTTTATGTAATGTGGTCAGTAGAAGCTGATTAATTTATTGTTCACTTACCTTCTTCTTCTTTCGGCTTTTTCCCAGTTAGGGATCGCTACAGCAGATCACCTGTCTGCTCATGATTGGCAGTGGAGTTTTACAGTGTCGAGTGCCCAACCTTCCACAGAAGGCACACATATGCACACATTCACACTTAGGGAAAATTTAGGGTGTCCAATCCACCTACAGCATGTCTTTGGGATGTGGGAGGAAACCGGAGCACCCGGAGGAAACCCACGTGACCACAGGGAGGACATGCAGACTCCGCACAGAAGGCACCCCAGCTGAGGATAGAACTGGAGAACCTCTTGCTGTGAAGCAGCAATGCTAACTGCTGCACCACCATGGTCGCCCCTTATTGTTCACTTACCTACCAATTTTAAATTAAAATTATTAAATATTTTGGCTAACATAGTTAATTATTTGGCTATAAAATTTTATTTGTGGTTAAGGCTACGATACATATATCTTAAGCTGACAGGAGTGCTGGACTATGTTCATGTTAGTAGTTTCCATCCTATGCATTTGTTAGACTCTTTTTACTTTATGGTGAAATGCTGAGAAGAATAAGTATGATATTGAGGACAATATATATATATATATATATATATATATATATATATATATATATATATATATATATATATATATATATATATATATATATATATATATATATATATGTGTGTGTGTGTGTGTGTGTGTGTGTGTGTGTGTGTGTGTATGTAGTGCCCCTATTTCCAATAAAAGATGTGTATATATATATATATATATATATATATATATATATATATATATATATAGTACAGGAAAAGGGGTACTTTCTCCCTGTGGGAATTGCTCTGTTTCTTCTACATTGTTAATAACTTTTCTAGGATAAATGGGGTCATCTTTAACCCTACTGAAACCTTTAATTGTAATTCTAGACAGGTGGTATATGCCCTGACATGTCCTACAGGGTGTTCTATATTGGTGCAATAAAAAGTAAATTTAGTGATATAATTAAGCAATGCCTCAGGGAATATAAGTTAGGGTAAAATAGATACAGACATGGTGAGCGTTTTATGAAGAAGCATGACAACAAATCCTGACGAATTGGTAGCCACTATTACAGGTCAAAGTAAAAACAACAGAAACCGATTTAGTGAAACACAAGCGTTTATATAAGGAGAGCGTACGTATTTTAATATATGGAATGTTGGAACATAGGGGGTTAAACTGAGAAATTAAATAGAAATTTTTGATATAATTAGCTGGTCTAGATGGTTTTATAATTCAATTAATTAATTGTTTTATTTTTTGGTTAAATATTATGTCTGTATATATATATATAAGGTGTTTGTTCTGTCACTTCTTTGAATGCTGTTTCACCAGGATGTTAGAAATGACTCCATGATTTAATAAAAGAGAATGCTGTGTTTATGTCATATGTTTTGCTTTGAAATCTTCTCAGTTGTTGAGAGTAGTGCTTGCTTACGATAGTGCTCTGTTACTTCCAAACATCTAATAACAAGTAATGCATGTCACAGTCATGAACAACAGGAGTTCAAATTCCACATGAATTAAAAAAACTGCTTAGAATGTGAATTCTGCATTCAGATAGAAAAAGCCATCCACAAAACCTTACTAAATGTAATGATCTCTTTTGTCATCACAGCTTGGGTAATGGAGAATTTGCCAAGCAATAGCTTCATTCGAAATCAGTTATTTCCATATTCAGCAATGGTCCACGTGACAGGCATCAAAGAAAGCACAGACCATCAATAAAAAGTATTGCATTGTACATGTTAATGGTGTTGCATGTAATAATACATAATAACAACTTCCAATGTTGTAGCACTGTAGAATCAGGAAGATGAAATGTAATACCTATGACAATATTCTATACCGCGCTTTCTTCCCAAGATGCCCTTTTTTGCTTTCCTTATAGATGAGGATGCTGTGTGTCATGACAAATGACCTTACAGATGTGCATGCTTTTATCAGTCAGGTGCAATATTCACAAGGGTGCCCTTAGGAATAAGGCTGCAAACTCACAGGACCTTTTTTGATTGAACAAAGTAATGGAAGCTAGTCATACAGCTCTGTTCTCCAGGTAAAATAAATTGTTATTCAGACATCTCTGAAATACTACCAAACTTGAAGTCAAGTTCATGACCCTTACATGAAAGAGTTATATTCTTGTATGTGATTGTATGAGTCTTACCTTGTGTTACCCATCACTTGGAGCACTTTACAGATAACATTTTCATACACCAGCTGAATCATCTGATTGCCAGACAGTTGTGAAAAATATTTTATCTATGTTACCACAATGCTAATTTTGCATGAAATGATATAAAAAGTTATAACATAGGGAAGAACTACCATTCCACAGTAATTTATCTAATTCACCAAATTGTACAAATTCTAAATAACCTCATAGTATTTTATTAGATATAGTCTAGAAAATATTTTGGCTAAGTGAGACCTCTTACTTTTTCTCTTTCTCTTCAAGAACTGTCATTCTAAGAAATATTTGCTTTCTGTAAGTGAATTGTCATTGATCACAAATGATAAGGACTTGTGTCATTGACTTGTTTAGCCCCCCCCCCCATGGCAATTTCATCCGTGGAAACTCTGAAGAATGTGGCACACCCCACTCAGTTGTCTGCCTCATTTGTGAGGGACTGGTGGAATTTTCCTGTAAGAGAATTTCTATTCTGTCATCTGTCATTATTTGGTTTCTTAGCTAGTGATAGAAAAGTATAATTTGCTATTGTCACAAGAGCAACAAATTGTGAGGATGTACTCATTATAGCAAAATAGTAATAAGCCTATTTGTATCTCACCTCTGACTATGTAGGTCAGATCCAGCATAGGTCAATAACTGCTCAGTATCATCCTTGCATGAGTGCCCACCAATGGCTTTTGCAAAATGAACAAAATGGACTCAGTTTAGCAAAGATTCAGATTTGCTTATAAGACGGGTGTGACAGTGAAGGGTTGATTGAATGGACTAAGGCTATATCTGGCAGTATGTACTGACAAGACTACTAGTTATGTCCAGCATCATATTAAGGAGCCTTCACATTACTACTATATCCATGTTTATAACCAAGGAAGAGGAGGCAAACAGACTGTAAGTGTATTAGTCTGAGGGAAGCATAATAAACTACAGAGACATTTGTAGAAATGAAATAATTTGTTAACTAATCAATAATCACAATTCTGAGGTTACAGAAAATATTTTTTTTAAACAGGCATACTTGTATAGGCTTGGAGATCAAGTCAAGGTATATGATTTATTGTGCCCTCATCTTGTTTGGAAATTGACTGAAGGTTAGGAATTATCATGAGAAATCATCTGAGTAAGATTTAGGTTTGCATAGTTTCCTGCTAACCCCTCAGTAAACTCTGACCTCCTGCTGTGAGTAGCATTTATCACCCAGGGAAGGACAGACAGAGGCACCCAGGGGAAGGGGTCATTTTTATTAAGAAGAAAGCCAAATTCTCAGCACTACCAAGATCCTTTTCAGAGGCAAAGCAGCCTTCAGGTCACTTCAGAATACTTGAAAAAAAGTCATTTTTCTTTTGTGCTAAAAAGACAAGCCTCAACAGAGATGTGTAAAATTCAGGTTTCATATACTGCTTTAACTTAGTTCTGCCTGTATACTTAGAATTTTACATATTGTTTTCCTGAAAAACAAACTTGAGTTACATACTTATATAGATGAGACCTTATAAAACTATTTGTACATGGCTCTCAGGCAGAGGACCATATTCTTTAATTTTTTTAGGGGGTGAATAAACTCTGAGATTGCTTGCACAGATTTACAAGGGATACAAACAGTTACTGAACTGCATTGCTAAACATACAGCTAAGAAAAAGAACTGCAATAAATATCCAACATTTTTCCTGGATAAGTTTCAACAAATAGTTTTGCCAGTTCTGAATGCAATGCTACTTAAAAAGTAGGAATAGTTTAAAAAATAGAAATAGTATTTAGTACATTAACTGTTTAACCCTTCTGAAAAAATATGAAAAAAATATTTCAATGCACAACAAAAATAAATAACATTCATATTTCTTTTAAGTGTGACCTAGGTTAGATTAATTAAAATTAGAATTTTCATAGTGAACATAGCTGGAAATGGGGGGTTAGTTCCTAAAATTACCACTCTTGAAATACATAATTGCACTTTCGAGTACAAAGAAAGAAAATTACAGTTATTTAGAGTAGGTATGAAAAGCTATTCAAACTGCTACTGTGTTGAAAGGCATTTCTTGGACAGCTAGAGAAAGTAAAAGAGGCTCATGTCTTCAGTTTTAATTATATAAAGAGATACATGTATTGAGCCTGTTTGAGTAAGAAGGCAACCCACATATCTCCTGCCTGCTTCTTGAAATGCTGAAATGCAAAAACACACCATGTATATTTATATACTGTTAATATTATAAACGGTGGCTTTACTGTTAACACCATCTTTGCAATTTTTACCTCTACAACAGACTCTGAAACAAGCATAAGGATCTGCAATGAGCATGTGTTTGTTCTAAGACTCTGTAAAAACATTTGATTTTGGATTGTTATGTATTGTAGCCTTCTTTTTTATTCATGCGGTTTGTTTTTGTTACTGTACTTTTTGGGTCATTGCTCAAAAGGGTCTTTGGACTAGTTCACCTATTTAGTTACCAAATAATGATCTCAGAATGGAAGGAATTACGATTCATGTAGATGCAGCCAGCATGTTCTTGTAAAAAATATAGTACAGAATAGAAAATCTACAAGAAAAAAATGTAGGCATTGGTCTGTTGGAGACATTCAAAGAGGAACTGACATATTCATCTATACAAAAAGTCATAGTCAAACACTATTTAACTTCTTTTACTGACAGTACTTACACATGAAGGAAGAGCTATTTAATACTGAGAGAACACACAGTAAAATAAAATATTTGTGTGTGTGTGTGTGTGTGTGTGTGTGTGTGTGTGTGTGTGTGTGTGTGTGTGTGTGTGTGTGTGTGTGTGTGTGTGTGTGTGTGTGTGTGTGTGTGTGTGTGTGTGTATACGTTCATAGGCAGTTATTAGGCATGAGGTTCAAGACACCATTGGGGAGCCTAATCCAACTGCTCAAAGCAGTGTTTGATTAAGTGACTTGCTCAAGGTAAAAGAGAAGACAAATGAATGGAATCAAACCCTGTAGCACATGAGGCATAGCCTTAATCCTCTGACTATATACTGTCTATTGCTGTTCTTTCCTGGTTAATTTATTCATTTGGTTACATATCAGGTGGACTGATCCAACCATGGGCTATTTATAGCCATGACCCAGAAAAATAAAAAGTAAAAGTATACAAAAATCAGCAAATGATGCTCACTCTACCTGAACTAATAATACTGTGATTGTAACTGTTTTTCTCATGGCAGCAAACTGTGATGACACAAATGATGATTATGAAGTAGCAAGCAATCTACGAAGGCAGAGGATTTCAGATGGAATCCTGCTGATAAATTTTATGCATTCATGCAGATTTATACAGTATTAAATACATACAAAAACAATATTCTGAAATATTTGTCATATTAAAAGAACTGTATTTAACTATATTTTTCAAGGTATTCTCACAAATATCAGTAATTATTTAAGAATGTGTAGTATATTGCAGTGATGGAGTAGTAAATAGAAAGGTAAACAAAAAGAAACATATAAGCTAGCTGGAGGTGTTTTTTCCTGCAGTGCAATGTCTGTTGTAAAATGAGTTTCTTTTTGAGATTGTCTAATGCACTTCTTGACTGAGGGAGGGTACGTTGAATGTGATGAAATAGTATGTGAAATTAAGATATTTACTTTAATTGGAGTAGGTGGTTTATAATACAATAAATGCACAGTGGTTCAATGACCTGGGATCCAGCTATATGAGTAAGCAATAGGGCAGCTAACAGCTGACCATGAACTAGATGTACTTGATGCATATCCAGCAAGTACCTGACTGTATTTCAAAAAAGGACTATGTTTTTGATTTATAAAATGAGTAAACTTATACAATTTGGATTACTGATATATATATATATATATATATATATATATATATATATATATATATATATACATAATATGCACACACGCACACACACACACACACACACACACACACACACACACACACACACACACACACACACACACACACACATATATATATATATATATATATATATATATATATATATATATATGGGTCTACTTTACATGGTCGACTTTTCAGAAATCGACTTTCATATGGTTGAGACCATATGATCAACTTTCAAAATGCCGATCATGTAAAATAAACACAAAATACACAACACTTACCTTTCAACTATTAGCAGGGGAGCAAGCCCCCCTGCACACCCACACCCCCATAACTTAAATATACCAAATCGAGATTGCACTACAGTGCGGAAGAAGGAAATTTTCACCTTCTGCACTAAATGGAGATAGCGATTTCCCATGGTCGGCTTTTTGAAAGTCGCACATGTGGTCTCTGCCATATGAAAGTCAACTTTCTGAAAAGTCGACCATGTGAAGGGGACCATATATATATATATATATATATATATATATATATATATATATATATATATATATATATGTACACATATATATTTATATATGCAAAACAGTCAAAGAGAGCTGCAATGCATATATGTATATTGGCTAAACCCAAACAGACAGCATTAGTTATGTATAATCTAAGTCATGCACTGAAATGTCCACAACAGATTTGTCTATCTTTCTTAGTTGTAAAATGGATTAAAATTACATTAGTTATGTGCAGTGCAACCCATGTGCATATAAAATCCTGATTAATTTTGGATACTTTTGCTATGTGGTAGAGTGCATGAGGCTTTGCAGATCTCCTGAGATTTTTTTAAGAAAATCTGTGGAAGGCAGCACTTAACACAACTGTACAGCAGTACACTTAAATAGCTGCTATATTTTATTTACTGAATGTAAAGACAGCCTGATTGGTAATTTATAAGGTTGGAACGAGAATATAGTAAAGCCGGAAATGAGAGAGAAAAGACAATGGCCAAACAGAATGAAGACATGGAGAAATTGTGCTGGAGGAGGTGGGTGAGGAAGGGCACTGTATTTTTATGGGGGATAAAACTCCCAATTTTTTTTAATGTAAAAGAGAAGAGAGTGTAGAAGAGAGGCTTACTGAATACCTAAGGCATTCATGCAATAAAAAAGATATAAGATAGACTGGAACACTATGATGGATTGACATTGGTGGGGACAAGACATACAGATGGTAGACAGATACAAAAGGGTGATGGTGAGCTGGTCTGAATTGCAGGTTACATCCTATCTGAATGGTCTCAATTATCACCCCTCTGTGATGGACCTTGAGAGTGGAACCCTTATGTTGTGGGGGGTAGAGGTCTCAAGTGGTTCTGGTCAGAGCTGACTAGGCTAGCGAGTTTTGCTTCCCCTAGAGGAAGTCTTGAAAAATTTGTAAGCACCTCTTCACAACCCACTCAGAAGCTGCCTCAACCAGGTCCAGAAGCTCATAGTGTTGGCTTACCAGGCTGTTGCACACAGAGGGGACCCACACAGGTGGTGCCACCCCAGCACAACCCTGTAAAGACTTCACTGGGTGATCAGAGGAAGGTGGCTGAGATGCTCCTAGAATCACGGAACCTATGGAAAAAGTAACATAAAAGGGAGAAACATAAAATAAAATGAGAGGGAGGGAGAGAGAGGGAGAAAAAAAAGAAATATGGTGACAAAAATGCAATGCACAGTTCAGTGCACTCAGCAAGTATTTAATTAAATTGATTGACTGCCTTTGTTCTCACAATGGAAAGACTTCTTCAGAATGCCAATGCTAAACTTTATATAAACATCCATAATAAATAAAGTACATCAATTCACACAAAAACGTTGTTAAAATATATATATATATATATATATATATATATATATATATATATATGTGTATGTAAATATAATATGACTTAAGTATGTCTAGAATTTAAAAAAATAATGAATATATAATGTAAACTACACAACTGTTAAAAAATAAGCATTTATTAAAATATGAGACTGGCCTGGATAATAAGTGATTTTAATAGTTTTGATAAAGAAATGAATAACTTAAATATATGTTTGTGAGTAGAGCTCAGGCTATTGATTTTATTAGTGATTTATTAATTTATTTATCCTTTTTTGACCAGGTTAGTCACACTAAGCGTGTGGCCTCTTTTCTGCCAAGACCTGAGGTGGTATTTATACTACTAGATGGAAATTTGGCAAGGACATTGAGGAACTTCCCTTACTAATCATTGTTATGAGTGGGACCCATTTTGTTGGAGCACTTCCTGTTTCTGTTCCAGGCAACAAGGCAGCCTGGAGAAACAGGGAGGCAGATGGAGAGAGAAAGAGATGATGGAGTAGTGAAAAAAATGAAGGAGAAAGCAAATATTGAGACTGGAGAATGTGTGCAGGATTCTGAGGAAATGTTCCAAAGAAACCTGTTTAATGAAGAAGAGTCAGAAAATGATGGATGTATAATTATAACCCTCTAGGTGGGAAGGTTGTGGGATGATTTACTTATAGAAATAGTGGCGCAGAGTGAGCCAGAAAATGAAGGCAATGTTTTCTGTTGGACATTTTTGAGAAAATACAAAAGGAGGATGCAGAAACAATCCTGAAGAATAGTGGTGAGACAGAAAAGAAAACATATGCAGAGGGGTCCATATTAAATCATCAAACACGTAGAAAAGTGAACGATGATTTATCGACCCCATGTAAGCTAAAGCTTACAAACTCAAACACTGAGAACAGCAATTTTTTTTCCCTTGGAAAAAAATCATTGTTCCAAAAAAAAAAACCCACTTATAACATAAAGTGAGGGGTTTCACCCCCACACCTCCTGACATGGGGGGCTGTGCCCCCACACTCCCCTACTTAAATATACCAATTTCAAGATTGCACTACAGTGACAGAATTGGCAAAGTAAAGTATGTGGCCCAGCAATTTCTTTCCCAGGGAAAGAATTTGCTTATATGCCACTTCGTCATTTTGCCTTGTCATCTTTTCAAGTTCGACCAAGACGCATTCAAAAGAATGCGTCTTCGGTCATCTAGTAAGAACCCATGCAGATAAAGTAAAAGAAGGCAAAAGTAGAGTAGCAGAAAAGGGGGCAGAAGAAAATGAAAAATGGAAGTACATGGTAAGGATTCAGAGTAAAAAAGACAAAGAAATGGGCAGGTATGAAGTGTGGTACAATTTAATAGCTCCTTTGGGTGTAAAAGTACATGAGGTAAGAGCATTTATTTTTATTAACAAAAGACATTTTGTGAATTATATTTGAGACTGTTTTCACAAAGGAAAATATTCTTGGAGAATATGAAAAAAAAAAAGTCTAACTCATGGAATCTTTATGTGATAAAAGCATTTAACAGGGAAATAAAAACGAAGATTCATGTACAATTTTGAACGGAGGTAGAAAGAGGGACTTTGAAAGGACATTTGAAAGTTTGATATAAAGAAGCATTGGACTTTGCAAAAGTTTATGGAATGGTGGCTAGGATTGTACTATTGTGTTAAAAATAGAAATAAATTCTACATATACCAAGCATGATAAATGTGGAGGGGAATAGGGGTGTTGTAAAATACTGGCGACAGCCCAAAACATTTGATAAGTAACTGTGAGAAAAGAAAATGCTATATTTATCAGGAAATGGGACATGATGCAAAAATGTGAACTGAAATGTCATAAATGTAAAATAAATGGACATTTATGGATGGAGTGCAGAAATAAAAATAACAGAAAGGAAAAAGTAAAAGAAAAAAAAGAAAATGACAGAGTAGAAATTTTAGAAGTAGTAGAAATAGAAGAAAAATTAGATGAGAAAAAATGATAAAGGGGAAATTAAAGCAGGTTCTGAAATAAGTGATGAAGAAGACATAAACTAGGAGGTAGTAAAAGGGAAAAAAGATATCTATTGGTAAAAGGGAAAAGAAAAAGAAAATGTAAAGGGATAAGTACAAAATAAAAATAAAGAAAGGAAATGAATGAAAAAGTATATATACAGCTAAAGATCGGGCTTGTCATAATAGTTAAGGTGTTTGACTCACAGAAACAAGGTACAATGTTTGATTCTTACCTTTGGGAAGGAAACAGGTTAGGCTTAAAATGGCCTGTTATGAAATCTAGACTAGTACTTAGCTATGAACGTAGGAAACCGTGAATCTAAGGAAAAGTGATAATGAAAACGGTTGGTGTTTTCTGTAAATGTGAATCGCATTACGAATATAGTAAAAAGAATATGAATTTTAGTGCTGTAATACCTTACACGTAATGCAAACGTAATTATATTAGGCAAAATATTTGTAACAAATGAAGAAAGATTACAAACAGAGAAACTATGGAGAAGAAAGATAACCTGGAATGAGACATGTTCTGGAATAGACATATTCTGTAGAAAAACAGTAACGATATTAACTTTAGCAAAAATGGGAAGATTAACTATTGTAGATTTAAAATCAAAAGAACAAGTATACTGAATTATAAAATGATATGTTCATACTAACTGTAAAGAAAGGGAAAGTTTATCTAATCAGATATGTAGTGATACATATAAACATTATAATAACAGGAGGCTTTAATTGTGATTTAAAAGGCAAGCATAAAAAGAAAGGAAATCTTCTTTCGGCTGCTCCCATTAGGGGTTGCCAAAATAGATCATCTGTTTCCATTTCTTCCTGTCCTCTGCATCTTGCTCTGTCACACCTACCACCTGCTTGTCCTCTCTCACCACATCTATAAACCTTATCTTAGGCCTTCCTCTTTTCCTGTTACCTGGCAGCTTCATCCTTAGCATCTTTTTCCCAATATACTCTGCATTCCTCCTCAGCACATGTCCAAACCAACATAATCTTGCCTCTCTGGCTTTGTCTCCAAACCTTCCAACCTGAGCTGACTTTCTAATATACTTATTGCTAATCCTGTCCACCCTCGTCACACCCAGTGCAAATCTTAACATCTTTAACTCTGCCACGTCCAGCTCTGACTCCTACCTTTTTGTCAATGCCACTGTCTCCAACCCATATAACATAGCTAGTCTCACTACTCTCTTGTAGACCTTCCCTTTCACTCTTACTGGTACTCGTCTGTCACAAATCACTCCTGACACTCTTCTCCACCCACTGCATCCTGCCTGTACTCTCTTCTTCACCTCTCTTCCACACTCACCATTACTCTGAACTGTTGATCCCAAGTATTTAAACTCATCCACCTTTGCCACCTCTACTCACTGCATCCTCACCATTCCTCTATCCTCCCTCTCATTCACACACATATATTCTGTCCTAGTCCTGCTAACCTTCATTCCTCTTCTCTCTAGAGCATATCTCCACCTCTCCAGGGTCTCCTCCACCTGTTCCCTACTCTCATTGCAGATCACAATGTCATCTGCAAACAACATAGTCCACGGGAACTCTTGTCTGATCTTGTCTGTCAACCTGTCCATCACCACTGCAAACAAGAAAGGGCTCAGAGCTGATCCTTGATGTAATCCCACCTCCACCTTGAATTAATCTGTCACTCCCACCGCAGACCTCACCGCTGTCACACTACCCTCGTACATATCCTGTACCACTCTTACATACTTCTCTGACACTCCAGACTTCCTCTTACAATACCACAACTCCTCTGTAGGCACCCTGTCATATGCTTTCTCTAGGTCCACAAAGACACAATGCAACTCCTTCTGACCTTCTCTGTACTTTTCCATCAACACTTTCAGAGCAAACATCGCATCTGTAGTGCTCTTTCTTGGCATGAAACCATACTGCTGATCACTAATTATCACCTCCCTTCTTAACCTAGCATCCAGTACTCTTTCCCATAACTTCATGCTGTGACTGATCAATTTAATCCCTCTGTAGTTACTACAGCTCTGCACATCACCCTTATTCTTAAAAATCGGTACCAAAACACTTTTTCTCCATTCCTCAGGCATCCTCTCACTTTCCAAGATTTCATTAAACAATCTAGTTAAAAACTCCACTGCCATTTCACCTAAACACCTCCATGCTTCCACATGTATGTCATCTGGACCAACAGCCTTTCCATTCTTCATCCTCTTCATAGCTATCCTTACTTCTTCCTTGCTAATCCACTGCACTTCATGATTCACTATCCACACATCATCCAACTTTCTCCCCCTCTCATTCTCTTCATTCATCAGCCCCTCAAAGTACTCTTTCCATCTGCTCAACACACTCTCCTCGCTTGTGAGTACATTTCCCTCATTATCCTATATCACCCTTACCTGCTGCACATCTTTACTAGCTTGGTCCCTCTGTCTAACCAATTGGTACAGGTCTTTTTCTCCCTCCTTAGTGTCCAACCTTTCATACAACTCTTCATACGCCTTATCCTTAGCCTTCACCACCTCTCTCTTTGCCATGCATCTCATCTCCTTATACTCCTGTCTACTTTCTTAATCTCTCTGACAATCCCACTTCTTCTTCACCAGCCCCTTTCTCTGTATACTCTACTGCAATTCCTCATTCCACCACCAGGTCTCCTTGTCCGCCTTCCTCTTTCCAGATGACATACCAAGCACCTTTCTAGCCATCTCCCTTACTAGCTCTGCTGTAGTTACCCAGCTATTCAGTAACTCTTCACTACCACCCAGTGCCTGCCTTAACTCTTCCCTGAACTCCGTTTCCACCATTTGATCCTCTCCTCCTCTTCTTGATCACCAATGTCATCCTACAAACCACCATCCTATGATACCTAACTACACTTTCTCCTGCCACCACTTTACAGTCTCCAATCTCCTTCAGACTGTCCCTTCTACATAAGATATATTCCACCTGGGTGCATCTTCATCCACTCTTGTATGTCACCCTATGCTCCTCCCTCTTGTTAAAATATGTATTCACCACAGCCATGTCCATCCTTTACCATATGACCTTCTGCATTCTCTGTTCCCTTCACCAACATACCCATTGAAATCTGCTCCAATCACCACTCTCTCACCGTCATCACCACTTCATCCAACTCACTCCAAAATTTTTCTTAATCATCCATCACACACCCAACTTGTGGAGCATATGCACTAACAACATTCATCATTACACCATCAATTTCCAGCTTCATAAACAATACTCTATCCGACACTCTTTTCACCTCCAAAACACTCTTAGCATACTGTTCCTTCAGGATAACCCCTACGCCATTTCTCCTCCCATCCACACCATGATAAAACAATTTGAACCCGCCTCCGATACATCTAGCCTTACTCCCCTTCCATCTGGTCTCTTGCACACACAATATACCAACCTTCCTTCTTTCCATCATATCAGCCAACTCTCTCGCTATACCAGTCATACTGCCAACATTCAAAGTTCTGACCCTCACTACCACAGTCCTAGCCTTTACCTGCCTTTGAGCATGCCTTCCCCCTCTTCTCCTCCTTCGTCCAACAGTAGCCCAATTTCCGCCAGCACCATGTTGGCCAACAGTACTGGTGGTGGTCGTTGTTAACCCGGGCCTCGACTGATCCGGTATGTATATCCGTACTGTTGTCCGCATGTATGATTTGACAAAATTTTATGCCGGATGCCCTCCCTGATGCAACCCTCCCCATTTATCCGGGCTTGGGACCAGCACAAAGAAATGCACTGGCTTGTGCAGAAAAATATTAGAATTTATAAGATGTGGTAAGTTACAACTTTGGGACAAAAATTCATGGACTTACAAAAGGAGTATGTATAGAACTGAAATAGATTATTCTATAATATCAGAAGATTTAGTTAAGGAAGAAGGGGATGGTAGTGGAATGAGAGAAATAAAAAATGTAAAAGGAGAAATAGAACTCAGGAAAAGATTATAACTAATGTAGTACAATATGTACAAGAAATATGTAAAAAAAGAAAGTCAGAAGAAATGGAAAGTAAAAAGTTAAAAAAGAAAAGGAAGAGTTGGAAAAGGAGATTTCTTTAAATGAGCTAAGTTAAGTATTAGGACAAATAAATATAGATTCAGCTGCAGGCCCAGATGGAATAGGGTATGAAATGTATAAAAAAATTTAAGGGATTATATATATATATATATATATATATATATATATATATATATATTTAACATTTTGATGAATAGTTAAGGCTTTAGTTTAAGAATTTTATGTAGTGGAATACATAAATTCATAAGGAAGAAGGAAGATACAAGAAAATAAAAAAAAAAGTGGAGACCAATAGTATTATATAATAATGATTATAAGATCATTATGAAAATAATACAAAAGCGATCTGAAACGAAAATAGAAAATATTATGGAAGATCGTATATATATATATATATATAGTAAAAAGGGGAAGAGCTGTCCACAATTATTAATGATAGTTACAGAAATTATGGATGATATTATGAACAGAAAAGAAGCAAAAATCATGATAGGAGAATTAATAAGACAGTTGACAGAATTGGACATGAAGTCTTATGGGTAATAATGAAAGAATATAATATAAATGAGAAACGTAGGAAATTATTTATTTCAGCATATACTAATAATAAAGTAAAAATACTTGTAAAGAGCTAGTTAAGCTAAGAGGTACATATGTAAGACAGGCTATCTGATGAGTTGTATACTCTTTGCATTAATTATGAATGTGATAGTATGTGAAATAAATTGCCAAATGAAGGGGGCACTGTATATAATGCCTGAAGGGTTAACGATTCCAGTTCTGTTAACATATTGGAGATGATATAATAATAATGGCAAAAAGCAAAATTTGGATAAAAGAAGTAATAGTTGCACAGATGAGTGTCTAGAAATAAGGATGGCTTTAAATAAAGAGAAAAGTAAAGGTTTAGGTGATGTAGTAAAGCTCGGGGTATATATTTTAGAATGAATGAAATTTCTGTGTTAAGTATAAAATTTGGGAATACAGATGTAATTAGAGTTCAATGGGGAAAACAATAAAAGAATTAAAGCAAATATGTCTTTTTCTGGAGAACATATAAATTATCATTAAGTAAAAAGGCTTATTTGATAAATTCAGTACTGGTAGAAAATAGCATACTAAGCAACTGTATTTAGGTTGCCAACAGTATTTAAAAAGGAATTATTGCAGATATTTTTGTTTATATGGGGTTCTAGATAAAATCTAATAAAAAGAGGAGTTTTATATGTAAATAAAAAACGAGGAGGTTTGGGGTTAATTAACACAGTGGTATGTCCTGCTTATTAAATTTGTACAAAGTGTTAAAGTGGATAATTGAAGAAGATGAGAGATTAGTAGTAAAACTGTATCTGTATAAGTATGATAAATTTGGGGGTATGGTAAAAAAGAGTAAATGAAGAAATAAAATGTTACCAAGAAAAATTTTTTTGTGGAAAATAAAAATTGATTATATAGAAAAATATAGAAAAGTATGGTACAAGAATGTAATGATAAAACATTACTATGTAAAACCATGAAAACAATGAAAGCTATAAGAATAAGAAGGAAATGGTGTAATCAGTAGAATGTCAAGATATTTCTGTGGAGACTGGTAATAGAATAACAGTAAAATAAATGATGCCATATTAAAAGAAAAGTGATAGAATATGTTTACATTGTTAAGAAGAAGAAAGTATGAAACAAATGCTTTTGAAATATAAAAGAGTAAAAATGATGGGTAAAACTATGTAAAGAAGATAATTTCTGAAGATATAAAATAGTTAGATAAGATAAACATGGATATGATTACATATGGATACTATAAGAATAGAAGTAAATATGTTAAAAGAATAGATAAAAAGGTAACATTATGTCATATGGGTTATATGGAATGAAGGAATAAATGAAAGTATGTTTAATAGTAAATAGATTTTAGCAGCAGTATTAAGTAAAATCAGATGGCAGTTATGGAAAATGAATGGGGTTTAATAGAGATGAAAATTTAGTATAATTGTAAAGGAAATTCTGAATATGTGTAAATAGATTTGTATATTTGTGTATTTGTACATTTGTAAATATTTGTCAATATGTAACTCTGTTGTAAATAAGAGTATCTTTTGTATATAAATAAAGGACCCCTACTCTTTTCTATAGGTGTTCTGTGATCTTTTACATCTACCTTCATGTGGCTTTGGATTAAAAATCTCATCCTAAGGACAGCATATCCCCTTATACTGCATTGCAATATCAACAATCAATCTACCTGGTGTGGGAATAGAACCCACTGCCTTCTGCATCAAAGGGGTTTTACCTGTTGAACCACTAACATTTAAAAAGTTATTAGGCCAGATTCTTAAAGGGTACCACAAAGTATATGTCCTACCACAATGCTCAAGCTGTCTATTCACTCAGAATAGTCATACTAACTGTACACATAGTGTACACGTTGTGGTAATTTTTATAAATTTGGTCTATTGTCTTACAAATAATTTATATTTTCTAGATATAGTGGCATATCTTGGCTGCCAGTCTCCTTTGCTGTGCCGGTTGAGATATATTGGTTTGTAAATCTCTCTCCCATATGTACCTGTACCTTTCTAATATACCATTGAACAGTATGTTATAAATAAAACTAATTATTCCTTTCTACATGGAGTAATCTCCTCTGCTTCAAATATCTATTTTGTCATTAAACTTCCTGAACTTTCCGGTGCTTAATAAACTGCTGAAATTCACGGACATTACATTGTCTTCCTTGGATTACCTCCTTTGTCAATAGCTTGTAGTCAGATACTTTCTGCTTCCAGTATATCAGACTGATTAACCTAGACAGTGTTTGTTGCACATTTTCCTGTGAATTCCCCAACTAGCCTTTCTACAGTCCTGTATAGAAGCTTCTTTAAAAGCTGTGTTTGTTAATCCAAACCAACTCCTGGCTCACTAAGTCAAACCTTTTTAGGTGCGCACTTTCCAATTGTTCATTGTCTGATAGAAACCCATCTGTCTCCCATACTCCTGCATAATAACACTTTTGCAGTGAGCTTGATACTCAGTTGTTAATTTATTTTATACTACCTGAAGACGACGCTCAAGAATATTTCTTTACATCTGGTACTCCCAAACAACCTAGCAAAGTGAGAAACATCAAACATCAAAATAATCCATGTTAACTAAGGCTTTTCATATACCCACAAGGATTTTTATTATGAGTGTCAAAAACTTGTCATATACTAGTAAGCCCTTCACTGCATATAAAATCAGTGGAACCACAAGCTACCACATCGGCTGTGTTCTTTGATCCAGATCTTTTGTGATCATTTTCCAGCCTTGCAAAAACTTTTTGATATATTAAGGACATTGCCTGGAAAATCACTTCTTGTGACATGTTTATTGAATTAAAAATGTACATACCTAAGTATATTAAGGTATTAACCTTCCAAAGAAATGTATAGTGATCACCTTTATTTTCTCTCTATTAATTTTGCTAATTCCTGAAATATTTTTCATGATCGCCCTCTTGCCTAGTAAAATATATTAGAAGATTATCTGCACAACGCAAGAGATTATATATCATCTGCCCATGCTTGTGTCCTGGCTAAAAGTATTTGGGCCAATGTTTACATATATAATGTGAACATTAAAGATAAAAAGAGAACATTCTAAAGTATTTGGGCCAATGTTTACATATATAATGTGAACATTAAAGATAAAAAGAGAACATTCTAAAGTATTTGGGCCAATGTTTACATATATAATGTGAACATTAAAGATAAAAAGAGAACATTCTAAAGTATTTGGGCCAATGTTTACATATATAATGTGAACATTAAAGATAAAAAGAGAACATTCTAAAGTATTTGGGCCAATGTTTACATATATAATGTGAACATTAAAGATAAAAAGAGAACATTCTAAAGTATTTGGGCCAATGTTTACATATATAATGTGAACATTAAAGATAAAAAGAGAACATTCTAAAGTATTTGGGCCAATGTTTACATATATAATGTGAACATTAAAGATAAAAAGAGAACATTCTAAAGTATTTGGGCCAATGTTTACATATATAATGTGAACATTAAAGATAAAAAGAGAACATTCTAAAGTATTTGGGCCAATGTTTACATATATAATGTGAACATTAAAGATAAAAAAGAGAACATTCTAAAGTATTTGGGCCAATGTTTACATATATAATGTGAACATTAAAGATAAAAAGAGAACATTCTAAAGTATTTGGGCCAATGTTTACATATATAATGTGAACATTAAAGATAAAAAGAGAACATTCTAAAGTATTTGGGCCAATGTTTACATATATAATGTGAACATTAAAGATAAAAAGAGAACATTCTAAAGTATTTGGGCCAATGTTTACATATATAATGTGAACATTAAAGATAAAAAGAGAACATTCTAAAGTATTTGGGCCAATGTTTACATATATAATGTGAACATTAAAGATAAAAAGAGAACATTCTTGCCTATTGCTTTTACCAATGTCCACACTTTCTGACAGGTATGATCCTGCATTTTCCCCACCAAACTTTCAAACAACCAGTTATCTTAGCATGACCCATTAATGTTGTTATCTTTAACAAATTAGTAAAAGTTATTCTACGTCCTACATGATGGCACACATGTACACACATTCACATACTCGCACACATACATATTTATAATACACCACCAATATATGTTATACTTGTTCATGGGATTTTTGGAAATGTATAAGATTTCAACAGCAGCTCTTTCAGATTTAGACTATAATCCATTACCTTTGCTAATTCTTAATTGCTTAACTTTTCCTGACTTAAATTGTAGATAATTAAGCAATTAATGCAAGCAAATTCCTAAGTAACATGGCTGAATTATTCAAGAGTATATAAACTGAAGTCTTAGACAACTTATTAAATTTACTGTATCAGATAACTCTGAAACACATTTTCTAATTAATCTGTATAATGAAACATAACTTCAATAACACTGATCTGGAGGTCAGGCAAATGTTCAGCTCTTTATTTAGATTTTTTTAATATATTTTTCTAAAACATAAAAAATATTATCTTCCAAACCTACGGCAGTTCTGGAATGAGGGTTAGTCTTTTCTTTTTCTTGATGAAATGGGATTAATATTTTGATTTGCACAGTTGCTTTCATTTTTTATTGATAGTTCCTTCCTGGACATCTGGCATCATTAATATGTCTGACTGGTTGTTTGTTCAAGTAATAATCAGAGGCCTTTACTGGAATTTATTATTTCAGGCTATATTTCTATATCCAACACTACTTAAAAGTTCCCCTGTACCTGTTTTAAAAAAGTAAGCACTTTGTTATTAGCATTTTCCTTATATTTCTGCTGATGCAGAGTTACTGAGTTGTCAGATTCAACACTTCAGTTTTAGAATAATTGTCCAGACCACTTGCATCCTTATTTTAATTTACACTAGCTTCACTTTTATAAACCTACTTTTCTAATTTTATTATTCTAAGGAAAGAGATGAATCTTTTCCAGATTTATATAATTTTGCAAGATCTTCCTTTGTATTTGCCTCAGTGCACAATTTTTTGAAACATGCTTATTTAGTATGATTAAACAAACTCATTTTCTATATTAGTAATACTGGATTACAGTGACTGGTTGGCTAGGTTAGCTTTAGTCCCAGTCATCTGCATAAATTCCAGGGAAGCCTGATGCAGTTTTTTCTTCTGATCTGTCTGTTAGCAATTTCTGCAAGTCTTTCAGGTGCCATTTTTGTTGAATATAGGCAGAGGGCATGCGATTTTGACAAAACAAACTTCAGTTTAATGAAAAAGAAATGCAATACATGCTGAACTGCTCAGTGAGTAACATCTACTGATCTTTTATTCTATTATTATTTTATTCAGTCTACTAAATATAACCTAAATTTTACATTTAAACGTACATGTTCTGTTTAAGCCTAATCAAGAAATTTTCTAAGTAAAGGGATGCAGTGGAATTATATCCTGGAAACCATACAGACTGTATTAATTTAAATATATTTTTAAAACTCCAAAAACATCTAAAAGTTCATTTTTAATTACAAGAATTCACTTGCCTGGGAACAGTGGGGAGCTTGACAGTACAGGCATTGGAGGATGGGTGTGCTTATTCCAGGGAAGGTGGAGAACACTAGCCATATCTTCTCATTCAGGCCTGGTAGAGGTGGGACTCGAAGAAAGGTCTCCATGCTGTGGTGGGCAGAAGGGCTGAAGAGGTGTGTCTTGGTAGACATGCTATCAAGATACAAACCTCCCCCATCACACAACATAAAATAGACATCAGTAAGAGGGTGGTGCATAGGCCAAGAAAATCCTTCAACTGGTTTAACCCATCCCAATTTGCAGTATTTATAAGTCCAGCTATTAGTGTCTGTGCACAGAGCATAGACAGGGGTCTGTTTATGCACATGCTTTCACTTTGGAGAGACCCTCCTGATGTGCATTATATTGAGGGGGGATCTAACAAGGAATGAGACCTTAAAGTGTAAGCCATTAAATGGCTCTTGAAGTTAGTACTAGATGGAAACTAAAAGAAAAAATTGCAGTAGTGTACTTAAAGTAATATCAGGACTACTAGTAGTAAAACTTTGAATTCTTCATAAATATTAATGATACGTTATAGAGATGCATTTCAAATAATAATAATATCTTTATTTTAAGAATAAAATACCTGAAAGATGCATATAGACCTGGTTAATGCAGTGAAAGTCAGACATGATGTATACAACACTAACTAAACCCATCCTTTATAGTCACATTATAAAACATGTAGTTAATTTCAAGCTGAATCAGTGGCACACAGTGATAAAGCCCTAACTGTGCCTCAAGCAGTCCAGGCAGATTATTGGCTTGGGTGATTGATGGAGCTTACCAGTGAAGGAACAGCATGCCAGTCCTGGAACAGGTATAGGAATGACTGTGTAATGTGCCATCAGAGGAGGGTTTAGGATAAAAAAGATGTGGGCTGGAATGTGCATGTAGGCTCACCATACAACTGATGGGTGATATACATAATTGCTGTCATGTGGGAGAGAAAGTATTCTGATCCCAGCAGTGATGTGGTTCACTCATCCCTGTCTTTTGTGGGGGGGGGTATAGCCTTCATAAATGTCCTCAAAAAGATGACAGGGTGCAAGCAACATTCATGGCTGCCTGAATGATGACCTGCAAGATGCCTCTCACCTCTGCGGTTATGGAGGGCCCCCAACACAGAGGAACAAATGAGTTCAAATATGATTGAGATTTGAAGGGCAGCAGTACAACTACCTAAAAACACAAGTGTTAGCATTTCTTTATCTCAGCAAGAGGTAAGGCATAAATTCATTGATTTACTTCCCAAGGAAATCTTTCCTTTAAAAATGGTGGTGGTGAATTGGAGCATTGAATTTTATTTTATTTATTTGTTAACTGAGCAATCCGTTGGTCCAAAGTGAGTTCCACTTGTGATCTTATTCAGGTGTAAACATTTGTGGCATTTTGTGTATGCTAGAAACACTGATTACATGACAGTAGAGTTTAATATCTGGAGTAATCTTAGATGATAGGATTTAAAATAAAACAAATCTATAGAGTAAAAATTGTTAGATATGGAGAAAATGCAGCAATGCTATTCTAAGGAAGCTAATAAAAGGTACAGATTTCTGTGAAAACATTTAATGTAAGCTATTACCAGCCTCATAGATCTAAAGACCTAATCTATCCATGCAGTTGTTTAGCCATTCAACCAAGTCTGACTCTTTCTGAGCTAAAGAAATGTAGCACATCAAGATTGGCCTCAAGATTGGGCTGATGTTTCCTCCAGCTACACTTAATTGACCTATTCATTTGTTGAGGTATGAACTTGGCATCCCTGTGCTAGTCAATAGCCCTTTAGCCTATTCATTCCTGCTAGTGTACCCTGATTGTTCCACTCACCCCTTAACAGTGAGAGTCAGTAGGGAGTTGGCCAGCTTGTTGGTACTGTGTAGTGTTCTACCACTCCCCCAGTAGAGTACCACCTCCATCATGGTGGTTGTATAAGCTCTGTCACATGCTGCCAGATACAGGAGTCATTACTCCATGTCATCACTAGGTAATGCGTCCTCTATGCACAGTGACAGTGTGTGCTTATGAGATTGTGCTACATGGGTGCAATTCCCAGTGCTGCCAATAGATGTCACCCAAATGGCAAGCCAAAGCACCCCCCCCCCAATGGGTGAGTTGGCAATGAGCACTCACTCCACTCCTCCTTGGTCAGCTTTGTCACCATAGTTGAGACTTTATTGCTCTGTGCTAGCTGGCTTATACTACGTCTGTTTGTTAAAAAGTACTACTTTGAATTTCTCGAAAATTCATATTCATTACTACATTACTGCTGTCTATCCATCTTAAAGTCAGCTGCTCTCTTCTGTATAGCATTCACTGTTTGCCAGCATCAGTGTCTTCTTCAATAAATCATGTCATCACCCAACAGGGCCAAAGTGGTTGAGTTTAATTTTGCTGAAGGACTCTTCCTGTGAATAGTTTATTTTCTGAATTATTCACTATCATGATGTCTCTGAAGACCAAAGAATACTCAAAAGATTCCTCCGGCACCAAAGTTAAAAAGCAACTACTTTTACTTTATAGTCCAGCTCTCACATCCATATGCTATTAATGTAAAACATATAACTTTGCTTATGATGGCCATTTGTTGACAATGTGATGTTTGTGCTCATTAATATTATGTGCTGATTTACTGTAGCGTTCCTCCCAAGAAGCAAGCTTCTTTTAATGTCATGGCTGCACTCACCACCTGCAGAGACCTTGGATATCTGTAGCTGCCTCCAGTTCTTTATGTCTGTTTGCTAAGAGCTGATAGGGTTAGATAACAATCCCTGTGATTCATTAATGACTACATTAAGTGTAATCAGTTCTGAGTGAACAGACAACACAAGTATAATTTGGACCTTCTTCTCCTAATTTTAGATTTCCTACTGATTTTCTTGCAGCTT